>NC_051185.1:10256321-10557571 GCF_013339695.2 Rhipicephalus sanguineus | reverse complement strand
GAAGGTCTCGCGGCGGGCATGAAGCATGTTGGTAAAGACTCGCGATACGCGGTTACCGTTTGGCAAAAAGATGCGCGTGGTCTGTCTGCTGGTAGAGAGGCTAGGTGGTGGCGGGGAGTCCGAGCCAGATGCCTTATATGTGTCCTGAGTGTTTCAACGTCAATGTGTGTCTTGATGAGATGGTCTCCGGCGATCGCTATAGAAGCCGCCGTCGATGCACTACGAGGCAAGCCTAGGCAAATCCGGAGTGCCTGGGCCTGAACACTTTGTAACGTTCGTAGGCTTGTTTTGCTTGCGTTCGTTAATGCAGGCAAGTTGTACCGCAGGAAGCCGAGAAAAAGTACCCTGTACAGCTGTAGCATGGCACTTGGGGACATTCCCCAAGTCTTCCCAGCGAAAAACTTCAACAGATGACAAATGCCAATCAACCGCTTTTTTAGGTACGATACGTGATGGCTCCATGATATGTCTCTGTCAATTATGACACCCAGAAACTTGTGTGATCGAATATACGGTATAGCTTGGCCATTGATTATTACGCTGTAGTTGTTCATAGGCTTGCGCGTAAACGCCACGAGAGCGCACTTCTCGGAAGAAATTTCCAAGCCTCTGTTACGGAGGTAATGGGTGGCAGCTCTTTGAATTCTCGCTCGCAACTGTAGGCGTGTTACGGCGGACGTCCAAATGCAGAGATCATCCGCGTACATTGATATCCTAACTGTGCTTGGCAGGTGCTCAAGGAGGGCAATCAGCGTAACATTGAACAGCACAGGACTGAGTACGCCGCCCTGAGGGACGCCACGGTAGCTATAATGTTGAGATGTTTGGCCGTCCTCGGTGCTCACAAAAAAGGACCGCATTGAGAGATAGCTACGTATCCAACGTAACATCCGACCGCCTATTCCTACCTCTTCGAGAGCGGTGAGGATGGCTTCATGCGTAACGTTGTCATACGCCCCTTTGACGTCGAGGAACAAAGAAGCGCAGAGACGCTTTCGGCCTTTCTCGTGTTGAACGTAGGTGACCAGGTCGACTACGTTGTCAATCGATGATCGACCACGTCGAAATCCTGCCATGGCATCTGGGTAGGTATTGTTGCACTCCAAGTACCACTCCAGGCGTCCGAGGATCATCCTCTCCATAACTTTGCCTACACAACTGGCCAATGCGATGGGGCGGTAGGATGAGAGCTCCAACGGTGACTTGCCCGGCTTCAGCAGTGGAACCAGGCGACTAGTCTTCCAGCTTGTCGGGAGCGTGCCATCTTGCCAGGATTTGTTGTACAACTCCAGGAGAAAAGTTCTCGCGCGTTCGCCCAGATGACACAGGGCTCTGTACGAAATTCCGTCGGGCCCTGGTGCCGACGCGTGTCCACACAAATCTAGTGCTGCCTTGAGTTCATGGATGGAAAATGGCAAATCCATGCGGGGATCTCGTGGTTGTGGACAGATGCTCGAGGGTAATAGGCTGTTTGGTGCTGTGAGTTGCCCAGATAATCTGGCACAAAATTCTTCTGCCACGTCAACATCTGGGCGCTTTTGAGAGAGAGCTAGCGCCTTGAATGGTGACCGCTGAATGGGTTTTGTGCGCAGACCTCGTACCGTCCTCCACAATAGCGATAGAGGTTTACGAGGGTCAAGGGACTCGCAAAAAAACAGTCCAACGTTGCGATTCGAGTTTATCTATGCGGCGCTGAATCTTCTTCTGTAGACGTCGAGCGGTCCGTAAGTCTTCCATTGCCTCGGTGCGTCGGTATCTTCGTTCAGCACGTCGTCGGATTGCTCGAAGTCGCTCTAACTCGACGTCAAATTCCGTTAATTTCGAAGAGCATGTGAGAGTACGCGTGGTATCGTGTATCGTGCTCTTGATTATCTCCTCTAAGGCAAGTGAGCTATTCGCTTGACATTGCTCTTCCATGCGAGACTGAAATTTTGTCCAGTCCACTCTTTGAATGCTATTGCGTATCTTAGAAGTGGAGAATCCTTCAATCTTGACATATGTGGGAATGTGGTCACTCCCATGCGTTTCTATGTCCGGGAACCACCCAGCACGCCTGGCGAGGCTTCGTGACACAAACGCCAAGTCAAGACAGCTGCTATACGTTGAACCACGCAGAAATGTTGGACTGCCGTCATTTAGCAAGAATAGTTCATTGTCGGAAGCGAAGGACACCAAATTTCTGCCTTTAGCATTGATCTTGCTACTTCCCCAGAGTGTATGGTGAGCGTTGAAGTCCCCGATGATAACGCACGGGTGGGGAGATGATGACAGGATGCCTTGTAGTCTTTTATCGTCAAATCGACTGGATGGAGATAGGTAGGCGCCCACAACCGTGACGGTAAGCCTCTTCTTCACTGTTACACATATATATTGATTGTCATCATGAGGTGATACCGGTAGATGAATGTAAGTAAGGTCGCGGCGAATAAACATCAGAACCTTGCTGTTTTCAGCAGTTGTTGAAGACATGAATGGTTCATATCCGGAGAGTCTGATTGCGTTCGGCAAGTTCGGCTCGCAGATGATGATGATGGGAAACATGTTGATGTACACGAACCGGCGGAAATCGGCGATGCGTGATCTCAGTCCCCGGGCATTCCACTGGAAAATCACTGCCTTTCGGACCTCTTCCCTGAAAGACAGTGGTGGGTGAGCCATTATCTACTCAAGGGCTGCCAGTACTGGACTCAGAGCGTCCAGTACTTGGAGTGCACTTCTGGCTGATGTTGTATGCATGTTGCTCAACAACACGCGAATGGCATTAATTAAGGGTCGCAGAAGAGCTATCACTTGCTGATCTGTATTCGGCAAGTCCTCTGTTGTAGCAGCTTGGTCTGATGAAGGCGGCTTCCGCTGTGGTTCTTCCACACGTCGGGTACGCGTAAGTGGCGGCCATTCTTTGGTAGAGAGAGATCTGCCCATTTTCTCTTTTCCAACGTGTGCGATTGCCGTGCTGGAAACTGCAGCTGGCGGTGTTCCCGAATGAGTCGACTTACTTCCTGAAGTCGGCGCTGTCCGTCGTGAAGAGCTTCGACGGCGACGTCGTCTTCGCCGGACTTTCTCAGCGGCTTCTTTGTGTGTTGAGCTGTCTCGCACCATTTGCTTAAGAATAGAAATCTCTTTCTTTATGCGCGGACAGTCTTTGGAAGAAGCGCTGTGAGCACCTTGACAGTTAGGACACTTCAGTACGGTTGCGCTACAGTTGTCTTCCGAGTGCGGTTCTGCACACCGGGGGCACACTGCCGAGTTCCTGCAGACACCCTTCACATGGCCGATCTTCTGGCAGTTGAAGCATTGCATAGGTTTAGGAATAAATGGTCGAACCTGGTGACGAAAGTGGCCAACCTTCACGTAGGAGGGAAGACAGTCACCTTTGAACGTTACCCTCACACACCGTGTATTGCCAAGGCGGCCGACGTTCACAATGACGTTGTCTTGACTCGCTGGTTTTATAAGCACTGGAAGGTCGACGTTAGGGATTTCAGTATCAATGTCGTAAATGACTCCTGCTGTGGTAGCACCATCGGCTGGTATGATGGACTTGACTGTGATGTTTCCCAGTTTCGTTACTTGCTGCAGCGTGCTCAGCGCACTCGGGTTCATCACATCGACTGCCAGGATGTTTCTCCTTGTGTTTAGCCGTACATCTTTGATCTCGTTCGGCACGGTGTTCTCAAGATACAAGGAGAGCGCTTGCCTGTTCAGGACACGTAGACTGTCGGTAGCGTTCTGCGGCACAAACAGGATGGAATGAGGCCATCTCTGAGGCGCTGTTTTCACGGTGGCCGTGCTTGAGGCCGAAGATGCGTTGATGATCCTTCGTTTGGCCTTGCGGTACAGGACGGGTTGAAAGCCGTCTTCCGAGGACTCGTCGCCTGATGCGGAGTACAGCTCGGTGTCATCGCTCTCGCTAGATGTGTTTCCTCGCTTCCTCGAACCAATGCCCGCGGTCGAACCGGAACCGGACGGTGCCTCGTGAGGTTGTACATCCATCACCGCGATGTACGGGGCGATAGACCCCACAAATGCAGCGAAAAGTCCAGAAAGTACAGAGACGAGCAAGATGTGTTCCACAAAGAATCACTTCGTCTTCCTTAATTCATCGTAAACCACATAAAAATATTTTCTAACTCTTCATTAGCTTTACATTCTACGTCGGCTATGTTGTCGGCGGTAACTACTAAAGCTGTATCATCAGCGTACATTAGCAACTCAGCCGATTTGAGTATGCATGGCAAGTCGTTTACATATAGTGAATATAATAATGGCCCGAGGACCGACCCCTCTTGACATCTTGATCATACCGGTTACAGAATTCAGTAAAGGAAATGATGGCCGAGAAACAGCTGATACAGTGGTATTGAGAAATATGGCACGTTAATAGTTACATGATGCAAAGATAATGAATTGCACGTTCGTTTATTACTTTATTTACATACGTCCATTTACAACACTATACGCTTTACTGCACTTTCATCCAAAGTCGTCATATATGTTTGGTGCAGTAGCTCAAGTATTTTACGAGTGTGAAAGATGTACAGATAAAAATTTTAATGTGTATGTGCAGTTGCACGGAGCACTGTCTTGCTCAACGTTGTCAGAATGACATTTCATAGCTTGAAAGATATGTACAACAAATTCAGTGTTTTTCTTTTCAATAAGTACTCTGGGCTCTGCTTTGTAGATAAACCGCCACGGTGTTCTGCTGGTTATGGTGCTCGATTGCTGACGTGAAGGTCACGGGATCGAATCCCGAACGTGGCTGCTGCCTTTCTATGGAGGCGAAATGCTAGAGGTCCGTGTACTTAGATGTAAATGCACGTTAAAGAACACCAGGCGGTCGAAATTTCCGGAGCCCTCCACTACGGCGTTGCTCATAATCATGTCGTGGATTTGGGACGTAAAACCCCAACAATTATTATTATTGCTTTTTGGATCGTATACGCCGTGTCTCTGAAACAGCCTGTTTTAATCAGCAAGGTCGGAACGTGATTTCTGGTATGCTGCCGTGCATATGTACTTAGTATGCCGCTTAGTGTTTCGAAATTTGCATATTTACGACGTCAAAGTAAAATTGACTTGAGAGTCACATAACTGTTTATGCGCTGTCCTGACGAAAACTTGCATAACGTGCCCTTTAAGCAATAAATCTCAGAATTGCCTGATTGCTATGTTTTTCTTTTACGGCATCAGCGTTCAGTGAGCACGAAATGATGATAAAAATATGGCCAGCGCGACCTTTCTAAATTACATGTTTAGAAGTTCTGTGGAGGCACGAAACGCATGAAAAAAATTTATTGCTGTTTCGTGCAAAGAAGGCTCTTGCAGCACCGCTCGATGCGAGCACGTGAAGCGACATAACGCAACGAGGGATTCGTTGCTTTACGACTTGACGGTCTTCTTGGAGTGTGCCCGAATTAGAATGCCCGCGCAGAGGTCGAGAATGCGTCAGCGACATAATATACTGGTGTCGTAAAATCTAGGCGTCTACGCGTGCTCGCTCGCTCGCTCGTTCACTCGTTCCCTCACTCACTCACTCACTCACTCACTCACTCACTCACTCACTCACTCACTCACTCACTCACTCACTCACTCACTCACTCACTCACTCACTCACTCACTCACTCACTCACTCACTCACTCACTCACTCACTCACTCACTCACTCACTCACTCACTCACTCACTCACTCACTCACTCACTCACTCACTCACTCACTCACTCACTCACTCACTCTAGGTGATTATCAGTGGAAATTTTCTATCTGTCCCTCACTGGCACCCTGTGTGTGTGTCTCCCTCTCTCTCTCCGTGTCCTTCGTCATATTCGTCCCTTTTACCTCGGATGTTCGCCTGCTAGCACATCGATACCGGTGTCGACGTGTGGGGTGTAATATGGAACGCTCACGGTAAATAATTACGCAAATAAGGTAGCTACATAGAAATAGCTGTCACACAGTTTTCCATTATCTTGTCCGTCCATCACAGAGTGCTGTACACGCGCACACACACACACACACACACACACACACACACACACACACACACACACACACACACACATATATATATATATATATATATATATATATATATATATATATATATATATATATATATATATATATATATATATGTATGCCGAGCAAGCGCCCCCCCCCCCCACCTACGATGAAAGATAATCGGATCAGATTTGGACTGGGCGCTTGCTCGGTACCGGACCGAAGTTCAACATGGAGGTGGGAGAGCCGCTAAAAATTAAAAAAAATATGCCCATTCATATTTTTAATGAAGTGCTTTATTTATTTACTGCTTTTAATCCCCCTCGTCACTGTCAAACCATTGAAGCGACGACTGGTGTGACCGATATACGACCCGCCACATGACGACGGGATTCCATAAACAACATTCGATACGCATTCATTCCACTCATTCTTGTGGCTCTTTTTACACAAGCGATGCTCGTCTTGAAAAAAAGTGGCACCAGGGAAGAACGGGGAGGGGGGTGGCGCTTATTTCAGATCTCCCGAAATAGGGAGGGGGGCGCTTGCTCGGCATTTTACGGTATATATATATATATATATATATATATATATATATATATATATATATATATATATATATATATATATATATATATATATATATATATATATATATATATATAGAAAGGGCACAGTGCTTAATTGCTGCATAATTGACCCGCGACCCTCAAAAGCGAACTTTATTATTAGCGAAGCTGTTTAACAAATCGTTCCTTGTGCGATGAACCGAAAAACTATCATCATCATGAACCGGCATGCGCCACAGAATATCGGTAAATCCCACTACTCACCAATGGTCCACTAAAAATGAAGAAGGCAACAGTTAGCCCAACAACAAATGGCTGCGAAGCGACGGCGGCGGGCCGTAGACCCCTGCGTACTACAACGAGAGAATACCAGGGAACGGGAAAGGCGAAGGCGGCTTCGAGGTTACCCCGAAGCGACTGAAGGCCTACGCCAACGACGACGTGCCCGTAGATCTACGGGAGGTGCGAACGCTTGGTTTCAGCGCGATTTCAGTGTGTGGAGTTTGGACATCCGTGTCGTGTCTGTGACTGTCTGTGGCTTAAATCGAACCTCTCTGCGCTGAGAATCAACGTAGAAACAACCTAGCATCACCTAGCTAAAGCCTAGCAACGACTTAGAAACAACCTAGAAGCAACCAAAGTATATAGTCTTCAGAATCGTCCAGTTTCGCTGTTTCAAGCCTTGTGCGGTTTAGTGCAAGCTTCGCTAAATTTTTTCCCCCGTATTTTGATTCAGTAAGTTAGAGTATGTTCATCGCTGCGAACATTGCTGCTATCTTTAAAGGGCACAAGGTCGTATCTGAGGGGTAACTTGCCTTGAGCACGCATTGGACATTGGTAACGGTGTTATATGAGGACGTGTTCCATAGTGACCGAGCACCAATGTTTAGCATTTATTCTCGCGTAGCTTGCATGCAAGGATAAATACTAAACATATAAATAAATACTAGACTTGCATACTAGTTTACAAACAATTTCGCTCTCCAACGAACCACTGAAATTCTAGGGATAAACGAAATAGTTGGGATTAATCGAGGGCTCGTTTGTTTTGTTAGACACAACATAATGAAAGCCACAGATAATGAAGCTAAGGGAGCAATAGGGGACATTATTCGTAGGTTTTGACTGTAGTACAGTAGTTGTGACGTAAATAGAAATCACTTAAAGCGGGTTAACCATCACCTGGCCACAAATAGGGACCGAACCTAAAACCTTCGGATAAGCGCGTCCGATGCTGTACCACACAATCCTCAGGAGGACTGAGACAGACTCGACGAATGTGTCATCCAAGCATAGGCGTGCGCACGAGGGGGGCCCGGGGGGGGGGGGGGGGCACTCCCTAATCACCTGAAAGGGGGCGCCATTCTTCCCAGTACTTTTATTCAGTCAGACCTTTCACGCCATTTTTAAAGCGCTGGGTTATGGCCACGAATGTTTTTTTGACAATTATGGCGACCGCGGACCCTTGATGATGAATTCGAAGAACAGTTTACTACCTGCCTTAACCTCGAAAAGACGGGGCCTATGGCAAGTCGTTGTGTGAAGCACGCGATCACTTCATTTTCACTTTTGCATCGGTGGTGGAGCTTGTGTTTTTTTTTTTTTCAAACTCAAGGGTCGGGAGGCGCTGCGGTGAGACTTAGCCCCCCCCCTCCCCTACACACACACACACACACACACACACACACACACACACACACACACACACACACACACTGACTGAGAACCCTGCGCACGGCGATGCTTCCAAGGTCTGCGGAACTTTTGCAGAATCAGCCACTGGCTTTTTCGACGGTAGCGTACACATGCTGCAGCTTTGGAAGTCTGTTACGGGAAGAAGTAAAGATGTCTCCTGTGGGAAACGAAGGCTGGGCAACCCCTTCCATCAAAGAGTTAAGGCAACTCTGTATCAGGCGCACGGTCAGCAGGAAAGGGCTTAGAAGGCGAGACGGAAGTGACTGCTCTCGTATAAAGAATGGCGTTCAGCGGTGCGGAAATGACGGATGACAACGTCAACGCGCGTCTTTGGGAGAGACAATGCCGCACAACTGCGCGATAAGGGAAGAGAAGACGGAAAACTTCCCGAAGAAAAGAAAGGCCGTCATAGAACAAAGAGGAAAACTTGGAAAAATTGCAAGATGGAATTTGTATGAACGTGACTATGTAGTCAGCGATGGGCACTGCATTTTCACTTAGTTTGGGCATTGAACGCTGCTCAGAGATTGCGCAGGAGAGTGCCGTCTCAACAAGAAAGGAAAAACTTTGGGCAGACTCGTGCGGAGTCTGCGGAATTGCACAGTAAGGACCCAGCGTATGCACGCACGGGGTTTTGCAATAACGAGGAATAGGGATGCAGCGTGCACTTAAAGGGGTATTCAGACGGGGGAGAAATGCTCGGGGCTAAAGGCGGAGCCTAGTGACGTCAGCTCGCGAGAAGTCTCCACAAATGCCCCCCACTCACACGGACGAGGCAAACGGAGGGGGAGACCAGTGTTACTAGACTACTCTGGTGGCTTGCACCACCCGTTTGACGAGCTGCTGACGACGAGCTGCAGACGACCATCCAGCTGCAGACTGGACACCCACTGCCGCTCTCTGCAGGAGCAAGTGCAACAATGTGGCCAAACAAGAGCCCGAAATTCCGCCACATCCCCCACCGCAGGGGGATCGTTTGTCCTTTCGGGGAAAACGTCCCCGTCTCCTCCGAGGAGGCGCGGGGGGGTCACGCCCACTCGCTAATCCGTGACGTCGCGGTCACGTGATACGCAGTCCCCCCCGTCTCCCCCGAGCATTCCTCCCCCGTCTGAATATTAAGCAGTGAAGTTTTGCTCCAAGAGGCGTCGTAGCAGCGGGGCTTAGTTTCTTGTCGCTGCCTACCTTAGCGCTTGTATGTGCATGCTTCGTACCCCATCCCCCAAGATGGAATATGTATGAATGCCGCAATACTACGCGATGGTCACTGCATGTCCACATAGTTTTGACAAAGAACGCTATTCGCAGCTTGCGCAGAATACTGGTGTCTCAAAAAATCAGGGAAAATTTTTGGCAGACTAGTGCGGACTTGCACAGTAAGAACACCTCCCGCTCCTCCCCCCCCCCCCCCCCCCCAAAAAAAAAAAAAAATCGGGACTCGGAGGTAGTGTATTATCATTCGCTTTTCCATCAGGAGGTCAATGTGGCTCAGAAGTTGCTATGAACCGGAATCAGATGTACGGTACTTATATGATGGTTTAACACTTTATTGCGCAGAACGCAACTGAGCTTTGGTGGGACAGTTCCGCGCAACATTATGCGACGTCGTGTCAGACATCGATCTTCAGTGTGGACCTATGTATGCTGGCAAAACCATGATGTAAATAGTCGAGCAAAACTTCGGTTTCAAAACAAGCCTAATGTGTTTGCAAGAGACTCTGGCGGTTGAGCTCGCAACCCGAACTCAGCCACCAAAGATAGAGCTGCCTTGTTACGAAGCGGGCGTTGCCGCCTAGAGTGGCGAAGCGTGTTTGCCTCGCTCGTTAATTATTGCTCGATCAGAGTGGCTGGGTTTACGAGCTGCCTTAACGAGAGTGACGCCACCGCGTTCTGCGCTTTTATTAATGGGAACCAACGAGCGCGGCAAACAGAGTAGAGGGTGAAGAGATGCGGAAGACCACGTCACCGTATAACGTTGAGGGGCGACTAATTCGCAGCTGTTATTGCCCGCGTTTTTTTTTTTTATCGATGCGGCTTATAGCAGACGTTGGAGGATTTTACTGGCGCCGTGTACTCTCGTGACGAACAAAACCGAAACAACAAACAATAAACAGGAACGAAATGAAAGAGTAGGAGAAGCCTTCAAGTATCGAATAACTTTCGCCCTGTTCCACACATGAGTTGCGTAAGCAACCTGAACAAAAAGTTTGGAAACCCGCATATGAGTTCCACCCACACGCACGTAACAAATCACATTACAAAACACAACCAAATCAGGCGTGACTCACTTCTCATGTGAAAAAATTGAGGGACGCTTAAGCTTCGCCTTTAAGAGTTGAACGCGATAGCGATATTCTGTTCCTAGTGCGCAGTTCGAACACTACGAGTGTTTAAGAGAATGCGCGCTCTAAGGTGTGTGCCTTGTGTAATGGGTAGCATGCTTTAAACCAGGAGCAATTATGCGCGAGAAACTTTTTCGAAGTAACGATGCACCCACTACGTGGTCTTAAGGGAATACGCGCAGTAATGTGTGTGCCTTTTGTAATGGGTGGCTTTCTTTAAACCATGAAGTCGTTATGATATTGACATGGTGTGACGCCCGATGGCAATGTACGCTTGTAGCACGCAATATTACTGCGATATTACATCTCGTACTGTGACACCTGTATACAGGACGCGTATTTTTGGGAAGCATGAAAGTTACTTTCAGTGCAGCTCCAAGCAGAGGTGTGGCCGTGTGGTAGAACACCTGCTTGCCACGCAGACGGCCTGGGTTCGATTCTCACTCGGACCCAACATTTTTATTATTTATTTTATTTGCACCTTTTTCGATTTTTCGGTCACGGACAAGATGATGATTTTTCGCTCACAACCAACGGCCCCGACGCCGACGGCGGAATTTCTGCGATACGAGCTCTTTAACGCTATCGCGTTAATATATATGGTACTGCAAATTATAATATAACCGGTTACTATATACTCCGTTTCATACATCAGTTGCAGCGCTATGGAATCTACCGAAACTTTTTGCAGTAGATGCGCTCGCACAGAGAACTGGGTCAATCATTTTACCACCCATAATGCAGGGGCATTGCCAGAAAGTTTTTTTAGTTGTATTTTTATGTTTGTATGTGTGCACATGCAAAATTGAAAAATTTCTGCAGGACGCGGGGCTTCAATGCCGTAATGTGGTTCTTTTTCTTTTATAGACTGAGTAATAATTGAATATTCGTTGTGCCTTAGATATAACCAAACCCCGTTTTTTATACGATTGTCAATAGGATTTTCGGGATCGCTTAGCGCCTCTTTGTTTTCGCATTGTGGTCTCCGGTATTACTTCCGATATCGCGTAGCCGGATCCAATCGTGGATGCCACGTTCAAAAAGGACGAAATCCAAGCACGAAACACGCGGACTTACACATTTTGCTGATCGAACTTCTTGCATAGCTTCCACAACGAGTCGGCTGATGTATGAAACGGTGCATAGTACCAGATTAACCTTTCCTTTCCATCTAATCCATCTCCCTCTCTCTCTCTTTATCGGATGAATAATACACTAGCTAGCCGAGGCTCGCGAGCGTTCTCAGTCTATAACGCAGTGTGTTTCGTCATGGCACATCGCTGCCTTGACTTCCTTTGGGGCTATTGCGGTTTTTTTTACAGTAGGGCTGTTATGCTCGAGGTTGGCTGTGTGTCGTAGGTAAAAAATTACCATCATCATGAACCTGCACGCGCTCTCTTCTTCGTTGTCGTCTTCTGCTTCGCTCCCACGACACGTGCGCCCATTTATCCGGCGTGGGATGCAATAACGCTGATGGGCGAGAGAACGAGTACAGAGAGAGAGAAAGAAAGAGAGAAAGAAAGAGAAATAAAAATAGAAAAAGAGGGAAATTATTCGCGAAAAAAATTTCTTCGCGAGAGCAAGCATAGCCACGTATAGCATAGTATAGCACGGGGTGGGAAAGAGAGAGGTGAGAGGCTAAAAGCCTAGCCAAGCCAGGACGAGCCAGGTGCCCACCGCTAGAGTTACTGTATATGCTACCTTTAAGGTAGCATATACAGCAACTCTACCCACCGCCTGTGCTGTGACCCACTATTGCTGCGCTAATTTTTCTCCTTCTCAGGGGGCAGTAGCTTCTGGACGAGCCAGTGTGTTGTTCCCGCTCTTCGTGAAAAAAAAAAAAAAACGAACAAATGGGAGAGGGGGGGGGGGTCAATTTTTAACAGCCCTCTTGGAAACATCTCTCATTGTGTATGTAGGGGGGAGGGGGCGGTACGAAAGAAAACAAGCACCGCATTGGACGAGAAAATGAAGATGAAGTGATTACGTGCTTCTCAAAACGGCCTGCCATTGGTCCACGGCTTTCCTGGAGCAAAAGTGGGAAGGAAACTGTTTGTCATGGCTCATCGCTTCCGTGGCTTCAGTCCTTTGAATGCACTTCTTTGAATGCAGTTCTTTGAATGCAGTTCTTTGAAACAGTTCTTTGAAACAGTTCTTTGAATGGAAAATCAGGGGTCCTCAGCCGTCATTATAGTAAAAAAAAAAACAAGCCTGGAGTTCTACACATAAAAAAATGACGTGAAAAGTCTGACTGAGTAAACGTATAGGGCACAATTTGCGCCCCCTTTAGAAGATTAGCGAGGGAGGGAGGGAGGGGGGGGGTGTCAACCCCTGCCACCCTCTTCGAGCGCACCCCTATGCTTATGGTATGCAGCATACAAACCACCGACATGTGAGGCATCCCAGAGGTAATTCAACGTGGCAAAAAGATTGATGTGCCCAGGTGCAACATACGAACTCGAAAAGCAGCCAGTTACGCTCTCCCATTCTCCATGCGTGTTTCCTTCGCGTTTTGTGCGTTAGGTGCAGTATGTAGCTTATCTTATTACGAACTCGCTCCTATGCCAACCAGGGCTTTCCGTGACCAAACCCATTGCACAATGCACGAAACCGAGATGGGCTAGACAGTGACTCATAGGTTCCATTCTTTTTTCCGGAAGCAAAAACCACGGGAAATAGTGTTAGCTCGCAGTGTATACGACTGCACCGGACATCCGGCGAACATCTATCTGGACGTCAGAGTGAGAGGTTCCGGAAAGAAGCTCGCTTTCCCGCCGTTGTCTCGCAACAGATCGCCCATGTCTCGGGGAAACCAAGCAAGTATGTCGTAAAAACGGAGCTGCCTACACAATGGCTCACCTTACGCGATGGTTTGTCAGGTTACGTTTGCAGAACCCTACGCAGTGGAGGGTAGCTTTATTAGAACTCCGTCTTGCCTGCCATTCAGCTGTGCAAGTGAGTCGGGCTAGATGGTAAACATAAGTACTCTTTCGCTGCTAATGTAAATACTACACATATTAGTAATTTCGTTTTTACCGCAGTGGTGGCTACATGGTTGAGCGTCCGCTTCCAATGCGGTAGGTACCGGATTCGATTCCTAGTGCTGACCGGAACCCCACCGGTTTTTTCTAATGGGTAGAGGAGTATTCACGGACCTGGCGCTCGGTTGTTCTTGAGTTACGGAAGGTGGCCCCATAAGGTTCTTTAAAGGCCCCTGGGCGCGCCTTAACCCGCCACAGCCTTGGTGAAATAGCCGAGTACCCACCGCTGCTGTGGGAGGCAAAGAATTGCTGCCGCCGGTTACCTACCGGTGAAATGGGAACAAGCGCACTTCCGGCCTGGTGCTCGGCAGAACGAAGGACATAGTCGCTTGGGAGGGCACCCACGCTGTGGGAACCTGGCGGCATGGGACAGCCAGACCTAAAAATACGGTCATCCTATTTCCTTTTTTTAACCTTATAACACTAACCTTATAAATGTGTGGTGTAAAAAATGGCAGGTGTTATTGAACTAGGACCAATGTAAACTCATTTCTTTCACTCGCAAACAATCCAACTCAGATCTCCCCTACGTTATTAACAACTCTTCCATATCTCGTGTTCAGTCATTCAAGTATCTAGGAATAAACCTAACTCACAATCTTTCAGGGTCCCCCCACATTACCGCTATCTGTGCTAAAGCATGACAAACGCTTGGGTACACTCGCCGCAATCTGCGTAAATCACCACCTAACATTCGCAAGTTAGAGTACCTAACGTTCATTCGCCCGCAGTTAAAATTCGCGTCATCTATTTGGTCCCCTCATCAATATTACTTAATTACTAACTTACACCTTGTACAAAAGCGTGCCACCCGTTTTATTACAGAAAATTACGAGGGCAAGTCCAGTATTACGAAAATAAAACTCGAACATTCGCTGCGCCCTCTTCAGGTTCTCCGGTGCGTCTCCCTTTTGTGTCTGCTTCACGGATATATTAATAACGCCGGGCCACATTCCTTCCCTTTGAAAACCTCCATGCGCATGTCCAGGCGGCTCCATAATCGGGGCAGTTTCGAAGGCATCTTTGGCAAGGCAAGGGCGTTTACTTGTTCTGCGCTGCCACATGCCGTTAAACTTTGGAACGACCTCTCTGACAATATCGTTTCGATCACTAATCGCAAAGCCTTCCACGACCGCCTACTCGAACATTTCATGCTTACATAGTTTCTCATTTAATTCTTTCCAGAAGCGTTACTTCGTACGTTTTTTTTTTTAATATTGTGTATAGCTGTATTATACCGGGTGTCCCAGCCAAGGGTTAAAAAAATACAATATTAGAGGCAGGCGAGTGAAATCAGTTGCATATTGCTGATAGTCACCTTGCGCACTACAGACAATTTTTTGTTTTGTAAATAATTAGTTTGTTAATTAGGATTATATAACTAAATTGCGAAATAATGACTTTAGGCAAGAAATGCGACTTGCAAAGTTCGAGAGCGTCTTCGGAAACCTCCACTCACTGCATTATTTGCGATAAAGAAAGTCTCACGTATGCCATTTTTTCCAAGCTGCAAAGAAAGCCCGCGAAATGCAAAAAGAACTACGTGACTAGCGCATTCGGGCGGCAGCGAACGTGCTGCTCTCAGCCGTGGTTTGCGCGAACGAAATCAGCTGCGGCCGCGACTCGCCGGCTCCGTTGCAGCGGTAGGCCGATAAGTTGGCGGTGGTTTCTTGGCCCGCGTCAGCCAGTTGGCGCGAGTGACAATGCAAGTTGTAGCGAGCGCGGGCCAAGAAACCACTGTTAACTTATCGGCCTACCGCTGCAACGGAGCCGGCGAGTGGTGGTGGTGGAAAACATTTATTGAGCTATATACAGCGAGAGGTGTGGACGGGATGAGCCGGATGGACCCGCCCTACACAAACACTAGGAGGGATCCCTAGTCCGGTATAACCAGCGTCTCCTCGGCGAGTCGCGGCCGCAGCTGATTTCGTTCGAACAAGCGAACGGAAATCTGCAAGATGATCCGTTTCGTAGGCTTAGCTCCTTGTAGACGTTCAAGAACAGGGTCGACGTTCAAGCTTAGCTTCTCTGATCTGGTGTTGCACAGTAGTCCGAGTATCTTCGTGTGGTCCGGCTGTTCTATGTGATTTTCCATGTCAGTGCAGTTAGTTGCCCACTTCTGCAACTTCATTCCAGCCTTGGCGAATATTTCTGTGGCATGGTCGTATAATTAACAGGCGTCCGATGCGGTAAGAACACTGGTGACCATGTCGTCCACATAAAAGAAACTCGCCAGCTTCTCTGCTGTTCGGAGATACTTTCCGGATACCCACTGGAAGTGGTACTGCAATTTCTCACTCAGTAAAAAAAGGGCTTGCCGTATACTGCTAAAGGGCACGCGAATCATGCGGTAATCGCGAACGCGATTCATGTCATGTACTCCTGTTGGTGTTCTCTCAAACCAAAGGAATCTCGGAGCATTCCTGTCACACGGCTTGATTTCAATCTGCAAGAAAGCTTTCTGGACGTCAGCCGCGACTCCGAACTGATGCTGGCGAAAGCGCAGCAACAGTTTCGTCGCGTGTGCGATAGGGCGCGACGCGCGATGCAAATATGGCGCTACGCATGGAATTCGCTGTGTTTTGGTCTATAGCTTCCCTGGCCTGCTCGTTTGCCCATTTTTGATCTTCGCCCTCCGAGCTGAGCAGCGCTAGCCGCCACCACACCCGGAGGATCTCAGGAGAACTTGTTGATAGGTTGGGACACTCCCACAGTGTATGTTTATACGAAGCCCTTTCTGTTTTGCATAGTTTGCACTTGTTGTCCGGGTATAGGTGTGGGTAGTTCCTGTGGAGGTGCACAGGGTTTGGATAGTAGTTTGTTTGTAACTGTCGGTATTTAGCCGCTTGTTTCCTGTCTAGACTCGGGTGGGGTGCGGGAAAGACGCGCCTTGCATCTCTGTAGTGTTGTGTGTATCCTGTGGTGCATGTAAATCTATCCTTGAGTCGTGCATTGGCGGCGCCAGGAATATTCACCGAGGGGTCTGTTCTGCTTGCGCGGCGGTTAATTCTCGCGACAACTCGTGGGTCATCTCGTTCGGATTGGAGGTATCAGTCGCTGTGCGCGCAGGGAACCACATTAGATATTTGGGTTCATCTACTTTGGTTAGTTGTTGGCTATGGACGAGCAACGTCAAACTTTAAAATTCCTGTTCGGGTTCCTCGAGGACATTAACTTAATTGATAAACTTTAAAGTGACTTACATCACAAGTAAAGTGATTTACATCACTATTATTACGTCCTCACATGCACGTACAACGATCATGTATTATTTTCTTCCCTTTTTACTTTCCTGCCCTTGTGCTCCTACGGCCTTTCTGTCCTCAATCCCTTTTCCCTATACAGGGTAGCATGTAGGCGGCTTTATATACCCCGGCATCAATTATCTGTTCTTCATTAAAGAGCTTTCTCTGTCTCAATTTACTGAGACCTTCGACCGTTCACGCTGAAATATACAACACATGGGTCATGGTCAACAACGAAGCTACAGAAGAGAATACTTCTAAGCTATTTAAAATCTTTAAAAATGTCATCCATATGTTTCCTCTACCGAGGCCCGTGCAGAACATTGCACGTACCTGATATACGAGAACGAAGGACAATGAAATATCAGAGATAAAGACTGATTAAAGAAAAAAAGAAAAAAAAAGTAATCCTTGTAATGAGCCTATGATAAGAATTCGCTGCTCCTTGGACACACACACACACACACACACACACACACACACACACACACACACACACACACACACACACACACACACACACACACACACACACACACACACACACACACACACACACACACACACATTATATATATATATATATATATATATATATATATATATATATATATATATTGTGCGAACGATTTGGCAGCTCTACCTTGGCTATAGCATAAAGGAAAAGACGACGTGCACTAGTGATGTGCAGAGCTTGACCACCGAGGGTAGATTTGCTTTGTAAGAAAAATCACCACGCCCATTCACACGCCACAGGGGGTCTATAACAGAAAATATTGGTGACCGATGTATGCACGAAAGCGCTGAGGCTGACCCATTTTCCATTATTCTAGCAGAGATTCGCTATCGCGTTCTGGTTGCGACATTTTCGTATTCGCAGGATCCAGTCACGAATCGTTTTGTTCGAAAAAATCCATTTGTAATCCGACAGCGCGCTCCATTATTCACGAAAGCGTTTTCACCATTCCGGCTCCTCCGATCGACTTCCGGGTTCCAGTGACCTTGAACAAAGAATAGCGAGATCGCGATCCGCTAATGTTTACAAGCGTAACAAATGACGTTTGCGTAAGATCTGAATGTAAAAGCCTGCACGTAATGCTAGCACCAAGGGCAAGCGCTGAGGCCATTCCAGCTCGTGTTACAAAAACAAGGCTTGTAATTTTTTATATTTGCAGCTAACGTTAAATCAGATATGCCTCCAGAGGCGTGAAGCCCGTTAGAGAGTGATAGAAAGGGAGAACAGGGATAAAAAGAAAGACAGGGAAGTACCGAGTGCTGAGCCCGGTTAGCTACCCTACGCTGGGGAAGGGAGAGGAGAAGTTGAGGAGTCCCTGTCCTATCGGGGAAATCAAGGCAAGCGATGCTTGGTGTGTGCGTGCCTGACGTACCACTTGTCTTTCTTTCTTTCTTTCTTTCTTTCTTTCTTTCTTTCTTTCTTTCTTTCTTTCTTTCTTTCTTTCTTTCTTTCTTTCTTTCTTTCTTTCTTTCTTTCTTTCTTTCTTTCTTTCTTTCTTTCTTTCTTTCTTTCTCTTTCTTTCTTTCTTTCTATTGCAGTGCGCAATGCGCCCTTCTAACTGTTTCCGTTCTCCATGCCGGCAATTGGACCTTCATCCACATGCTTACCTAGCAACGCAACACTTCAGTTCCTGTAGACAACAACGACGGTCACGCGTTCACATTCAAGCAACAATGAAATGTGGCAACGAGAAGTGACAAGTGACCTCGATAAAAGGTCAGATCGCAATATCAGAAACGACTGATCGCCGACAAGGCCACGATCGAGCTAGCGCCACACATTGGAAAACGGCGCATACAAATACGCATGTTTACCGGCGCACCTTCGAGGTCCGCATTTCTGTACGCTCGTCGGCGCCGGGTTTTTGGCGTACGACACCATCACCGAAATCCTTAAGTCATAGAATGCTTCACTCGAAAAGCTAAGAAGAGAAGAGAAAGGGCACTGTTGTTGCGGCGGGCGTAGTAACAGTCCTCTGCTCTACGTCACAGGCGGTCAGTCAGTCCCGTAGCTCTCAGAAATTTCAACAACGCCGTCGTTGCTTTTTTCAACTGGGGTGCGCAGTCCTATGGCCCCAAGACCTTGTCGAAACTGACGGAATTTCCGTTTAGGTGATCTAGAGTTGCACGTAGTTTAAGCATTTCACCTTCCAAAGACGGACAGTATCACAGGACATAGCGTTTCAGAATAGTACACTAGAGGGAAATCTGGTGCTAATGCATCTGTGGGAGCTGCAACGGATGGTAGCTTCAGCCAGCATGGGAATGATGGGTAGTACACGGATTTGTCTAAGCTTCGTTCTTTCGGCTCCGTGCGGCTCCGTGTGGCCTGCAGCCGCTGTGTCGCAAGACGAAGTTCAGCAACCGCTCAGTCCCACAGCAATCGCTCAGCGCTCCCACTGACCCTTTTAGGCTGGCCAATTAAAATCAGCTCACGAGGTTCACAACGGGCCATCATTTTATCCGACACAAAAACCCGAAATACGAGAATAAACAGAGCCGCAAATGCGTCCGAAGCCGCAAGCACAAATACTAGGCAAATTCATATACTACCCATCATTCTCATGGTGGCTGAATTATCGCAGCGCCACAGTTTCCTCTTGTAAATATTGTGGGAAACTCTATGGCACAGGAGCTGCGCGTTAGTATTTTCCGCAGAGCCAGTACTCTGCGTATGCTATCTTCATATGTAGCACAGTTGTGCACCCATCTCCTGAACCTGACATCTTTAGCGTGTGTGTCCGTAGTGGCTTCCAGTCTTCGGTTTATCGCCAAAGCTCACATTTCTTGACTGCGCCTCGCAAGCGGGTCACGGTCACGCCACGTACAACCACAGAATTTTCCGTTTCGTTTGACCGCTTGCACACTCAAATATTACGCACGCTTAAAAAAAAAAAAACAGCGCTTTTTGGCTTATATTATCACCGAAGTAATCTGGCATGCTTCCCTTCATTTAAAGGGTCCCGAAACAACCTTTGAAGATAAATAGAACAAGCGCGTTGTTTTCTCCTGGCGTTTCCTGTCTTTCCGGCACAGTTCGTTACGCCAGCAGTCTGTGCACGTGACGTCATAAAGAAACAGGCTCTCCATTGGTCCACGTACGAGGGATATAAGTTCTGAATTGTCTCCTACCCTGCTTTGCCATGCAGCCGCATGCCCATTCTGCCTTTTCTCGCATGAACACCGTATACGCGATCAACTGATTTCACTTCGTTTTTTGCGTTTTCGACTGCGCAAGTGGAGACAACAGCGGGTAGCCGAAAAGCGTGAAATCCTGATAGGCTCAACGCCTATAGTGCTTACACCAGCGTTTTGTACAGTTACGCGATATCGGAGCCAAAAGAGTTAGCTGCTAGCCTCACTTCGTCTAACGTTCCAATTTATTGCTATCGCATTCATTGCTTCGGCCTTGCGGCGAAACTGTGATATTTTCACTAGGCGAAATACTAGGCCCGTGACCTTCAAAGGTGCACCGCAAAGCGATAAAAGTACTTCAACAACCATAGGTTATTTTGTGTTCTTGCCGGCACACCAATTGAGATTTGATACAAGGTTTCATTGGAACGTTGACGAAGCCTGCAGACCATAAGGCATATAACTACGCGCCCATATAAGCGTGCTTCCTGAAATACAACGCTTTCATAAAAAAGGTGCACGCGAGCGCTGATACAGGGCAAACAAAATCTCGCATTCGCCACAACGTATAGGCTTTCCCATACTCGTCCATAGAACAGTGCAATATAAGGGGCAATAACGTGTGGCGCGGTCGCAGAAATGCCGAGGACGCATGCAAAGCCCGCGAGCCGGCTGTGCCGTCGTCGCGCAGCCTTTATAGCGCCTGCGGTATGCAGAAAACTATTCAAGTCAGCATATAGAGACGTGCACGCGCTGTTATTTATTGTAGCATGCACGGTCGCTCGGGCGCGTTGTAGCGGGTACCGACAGAGCGCTGAAACTGTACAGCGCATAAGCGGGTCAAAAGGCGCTGCCATCCGAAGTAGCTGCGTTTTGTTTTTTACTCGCCTTATATAGTAAGCGTGGTTTAGTCTGGGTTATATTGCACGCAGAGCTCAGAACGCGTATTTTCTGTTCCAACTTGTTTGCTGTGGAGAAGTTGAGTTTTATATCAGCTCGGCTGCTCCATTCCTCTTACTCGCTCAGCAGGAAAAAAAAGAAATATTTATTGTAACGTAAAAAGAACGGCTCATTGTTTTTCGTTATCACTGGCTCATGACAGTGCAACGCATCCCGTAGTAGCATGAAATGTTATCACATTCCAGAGTTCGCGCACGAGGACGCGTCACATTCACGGCCTGAAGCGAATGAGGTTGGCCCTGCATTGTCGGGCAGAATAGCGGGTAGTGCTTATCCCAAAGAAAAGACAGCGCATTAAACACGAGGACACAAAGAACGCACGTACAACATGCAGTTATACTTGCGTTCTTTTTGTCCTCGTGTTTATTGCGCTGCCTTTTCTTTAAAGGTCCCCTCAACACCCCGTGTTCAGAGACGAGGGAGTGGTTTCTTACTCGCTTTCACTACCCTTTCTACAGGCCATATCTCCTCCTCGCCACCTATTTCTTAAAAGCACCTGCACCATGCCAGCACTAAGCGTTGAGCATATCAAGATTTCGCGCTAGTCCGCTGCACGCTGTTATCTCCGTTTGCGTAGTCGCAAACACAGAAAGTGAAGTGAAATCAGTTGATCGCGCACGATAGTCATGCGAGGCAAGGAAGAACGGATGGGCGGCTGCATGGAAAAGCAGTGCAAGAGACAATTCACATCTTATATTTCGCGTATATGGAGCGATCGAGAGTATGTACTATATAGTCGTCACGGGAATCACTGGTTTGCGTCACGAAGTGCGCCAGAAAGACGATAAACGCCAGGAGAGTATATCGCGCTCGTTTTTTGTATTTTCAGGGGCTGGTGAGGGGCCCCTTAAGATAATGTTACACCAACTCGCCCCTATCAAGCTTCTGCGGCTTCAGTGTTTGTTTTCCTTCTTGTTTTTCGCTGCTGCTCTCTTTGTATCCAGAGGCGAAGTTCAGGCAAACTGGCTCCGTGTCTGTCGCTCAATTAGAAAACAAGTACTCCGCATTGCACGGCATATATTGAAGTTTAAAAACATCCCCAAAATGCAATAAAGCAAGCAAAAAGTGTAATTGTTGTGCTGAAGTCCATAAGATCTCTTCAAGACGGAAGAGACCACTACCATGCAAAACAAGAGACAGAGACTTGAGAAAGAAAAAAACGGCAAACAAAATGTAGGGCGCTAAACTTCAACTGTTTATTCCAACTGCGGAGCCAAGAGTTCGGATAAACAGTCGAAGTTTAGCGCCCGACTTCCTAGTCTTTCTCTGTCAAGTTTAATTTTTTGTTTGCGGTAACACGCATCCCTTGGATGTCAGACAACTTGGCCGGCAACAAGTCCTCCCCATAAAGTGTTTTTCCCGTTCCGTGCTCTCCGGGTAAAACCGTTTTGCAGTTTACAAGCAGAGGGCTTTGTAATTAAGCTTCCACATCTAACGTATTGCCACGCGCGCTCAGTTCTTTATTTTGATGTGACAGGGTGTCGCCCCTTCCCCCCCCGAAAAAAAATGCGGGGAGTTTGCACTAAGTTGCGCAAAGCTTGGCACATCTTGGCTGTTTGGACCTCAGCTCGTCGTGCTGCAGCACGAGAATCACCACGCCGGCTGCGATTGGATCCAGCGTGTTTGGCCGAAGAAGCGGCAGCCAAGAGACGGCGACGGGCGGATCCGGAATATCCGCAAAGCTTGCCACCCTGAATGGGCTGAAATCGCTGTCCCTCAGCCACTGTGTAAGAAACTGTGGCGGTTGCTATGGCGACGGCTTGGCTAGCTTTAGCACAGGCATGGCTCTGCAGGGGTTTCTTGTTAACGGACGTCTTACTGACAGCTTTAAAGGCTTCGCTGTTAAAAACTGTTACCTCCAGGAGCGCTTTGGTCTGGGCAAGTTGGTGCGACAACGGCGAAGTTAAACAACACGAAGGACGAGGACGAAAGGAACATGAACACATCCCTGGTCCTGTGTGTTCACGTTTCTTTCTTCTTCGTCCTTCGTGCTGTTTAACTCTGCAGATGTTACCATCACTCGGTACCGCAATGTTTGAGAAACGTCTCGATCGTTTCAGACTGTTCAAATAAGATTGCTCGCCCGACACGACTAGACGAGAGAGAGAGAGAGCAGGAGAAAATTATCCGATTTGCTACCCTTGACTGGGGAAGGGGTAAGGGAGGACAGGAAGGTAAAGAGGAAAAAATGAGTAGTCGTGTTTATTCCTGAGCTAACGCGAGCCCCAGCAATAAAGCTGGAATTTTCGATCAGTCCTGTATAAAAGACGACGCGTTCCGCCGATGACGAGATTACCGACGGCCAACGAGTGTAATCGCCCTATCAGTGCACAACGTGCATTGCTTGTACTTCGAGTTTTGAATTCCTGGGCACGAGTTCGCCCAATATAGAGTTATGTATTCGCCAGTCTTACTGCAGCCTTCTTCATCGTCATAAACACCTGACTGTATATGGGTCATGCGTTCCATATCCAACGTGCGGCATAACAGTGTCCCTAATGTTCTGCAGTTTTATATCCCTGATACAAGGACACTTTCAGCATGCAGTTTATTTTGTCGAGTGGCAGTTAACACGGGAACGGCAGTAAACATAGGAATGGCAGTTTATCGGAACGGCAGCGTACTTGGAGCTCTACATTAATTCCTGGTCTCACTATAGTTAAGGATGAAATAGGCAGTGCTGCAAAGTTCACAACGGCGGCTGACAAGAACGGCACAGACGAAGCACATCTAACAACCGATTTTATGAAACGAAAAGACAACAGATGGCTTGTCTGCCGTCGTTGTGAACTTTGCAGCGCTGCCTATTTCACCCACGATGTTCCAACTAGACTCAACAACAGCTTTTCCAAGGCACGCCATCACGTGGTAGCGAGACGAAAACATCTGCAAACGCAAACAAAGTTTCCTGTGGTGGCTTGTCTGACAGTAAATAACAATGGTAAAAATAATAATCATTGGGGTTTAACGTCCCAAAACCAGGATATGATTACGAGGGACGCCGGGGTGGAGGGCTCCGGTAGTTGCGACCACCTGGGGTTCTTTAGCGGGCACCTAAATCAAAGTACACGGACCTCAAGCATTTTCACCTCCGTCGAAAATGCGGCTGCCGCGGCCGGGATTCGATCCCGCGACCTTCGGGTCAGCACTCGAGCACCATAACCACTAGACCACCGTGGCGGGTCCGGCTCATATTTGACCAAGCAATGATGTCATGTGAAGGTGACGTCGCATTAGGCGACGTCACACTGACGTGAAAAAATCGGGCGATCTGTGACGTCATGATTACGTCATATGGCGACGTCATCACGTGATGATAGCTCTTTGCATCTTATCGTATTGTAGCCTTCCGGATGTTTCAGGTTCTGCTGCTGCGTCGCCTGACCCGCACCACTTCCCCGCTGCGAAGACGCCTTGCGCATCACATACAGAGGCCTGCTCCGTTGCGCAGATGGCCAGTGCAGTACTGAGGCATGGTCTCCCACAGCGTGGCCTCCGGGATTAGCTCCGGAAACACGCCGTTGCCGGAGCTTCTACATCGCACGAATGCCCACCGTAGATGCCGTACTGCCGGTGGTATACTCGATGCTTGGTATAGGCCATGGTAGACGCATTCCATGCTCTTCGCCAATGAGATGGCTTGGACGCAGGTCCTGAAGACAAAAGCCTTTTTTCCTCGCGTCAGTCCATTCGAGCTTTAACACTCCCCGCCACAGTCACGGACGTCATGAAGTACCATGTGCATATCAAACGCCTGCCAGCATTGCGATCATTCTGCCTACGCTACAACAGTTTAAGCTGACAATATCTTGAGATCTCGTCCTGACTGCATTGGCACCGCGTCGGCTAACCTTTCCGACAAAAAACTAGTTCTTCTGAAGAAACACGCGGGTGCATTTTTTGAAGCCATTGCAAGCAGCGATCCGCCCGCGCCACCAAGAACCACAGTCTGAACGGCTGTCTACCGGATGCAGCCACCATGAGTCATGAACGCTCTCACACTCACCGTGACCCTCACCGGCAGTAGGCACGCGCTCCGAGTATCACGATTCAGTTATCGAGCCCTGTACGTTTGACGCTGCTTTATAATATAAGTAAACACAACAGACAGACAGACAGACAGACAGACAGACAGACAGACAGACAGACAGACAGACAGACAGACAGACAGACAGACAGACAGACAGACAGGAACATTATTAAGGTCCCGAGGAGCCAGCCCGAGGAGCCAGTCCTACTGAGGACCGCTGGCTTGCTGTCGGCTAATCACACGTTGGAGCCGGGACGCCATGCCTCGATCTTCGCTCTCTCTCGAGCCCTCTGGACAGCCTTGGACTGATCTTCCTGTTTTGAGAACGTGATGGCCTTCTCCCCGTCCCCGCTGTTGTTGCTGTAACACAGTACACTGCCATAACATGTGGGCTAAAGTACAGAATTCTTCCCCGCAATCCGGACAATAAGGATCTATCTCTGTGTGGAGCCCACTGTGTGAAACCTCTCGACGGGTCCAAACACAAGCTTTCGAAATTAAGAAAAAAAAGGGACAGCTACGCACTAGTAGTGTGAAGACAAAGGAAGTGGCAGAGCTGGAGGCATTGCCCTTCTCCTTTCCCTCCTCCTCACCCTCACTTCCCTTTCCCACCCTTTGCTATACTATACTATACAAGACAGCTCCGCTAACGAGAAACCTGTGGAGGTGCGAAGCACCGGTGTTTCCCATAAGGACACGTTAAATAGCAATGAGAGGACCGCGTCCTCTCACTGCTACAGACAGCGTCCAGCACCCATCGCAGACAGCGTCCATCGCAGAAACAGAGCTTTCTTTTTTTTTTCTGCAATCAGAAATTTTGATGCGGGCAGGATCTCTGCCACAGCTGTACACATATTAGCCGTAAGACAGCCCCCGGCGGAGCAGGTTTCACTAATCTGGACACCGGCTCATCAGGGTTTGCGAGGGAACGAGAAGGCGCACGCGCTGGCCCGAGGTCTCACTTTCCGGGATTCCAGCGCTGTCTCGACAACATCCCCAAGCGAGGAACCCCTACAGACCGCTGACGAACTGAGCACTTATAACGAAATCCTTAACCATTATAAGCTGGGGCGTAAGACTTACCCGAGCGCGCATAAGAACCTTTCAAATAGCGAGGAAGTTATGTGGAGAAAGTTACAAACAGGGGTATTTCCAAACCCGCAATTGTTGAGCAAGTGGCATCCCTCGGTGTATAGCCCTCGGTGTAGGCATTGCGATGGTAGAGCGGACTTAGTCCACATGGTTTGGAGCTGTCCTAACTTTGATGAGCCAGACAGATGCAGAGAGTCCTGGAAGTCCTTGCTACTCAACGAAGAGGAAAATGCTCAACGGCAAGTCATCGGTCTCGCCCTAACCGCCGCCACGTCCCAAGGGATCCCGGTCGACGGTTAGGGAGGATGAGTGTGGGTTTAGGCTGACGCCTCTACCCCGTCATCTATTTGACGGGTGCCAATAAAGTTACTTCTCTCTCTCTCTCTCTCTCTGAGCCAACGCGCCGTCTTATTTGGCACTCGGAGAAGCACACGTGGCGTTGTCTCTCGTGGGCGAGCGCGCGTTCTCGCAAGCTTTTCCTGAGCGAATGCGCCGTCTCATTTGCCACTTGCTTTACCGTGACGGGTGACCGTAGAGTTTCCTAAAATTAACTAGAGCAGACTCTGACGCTGCGATCGTTCCCACCATGCGTTTCAGATCCCACAGATACTAGCGCCAGAGTTCCCTCTAGTAAGTATTGTAGGAACTCTATGCGGGCGACAACAGGAGACACTGTGACGGGCTCCAACGGCAGGAGACGCCGACAGCCCGAGCGCATAAGGTGCTTCGCACCTAAAGTTACTGCCCTGAGCATCCCTGTTGCGAGGCATGACGTGTCACATACCGGACCGAGATATATCGATGTCTACCTACGCCCACATTGGCATATCGATACTAGCGCAAGCGTAAGCCAGCCTTCGATTAACTTACGTAAAGAAGAAATGAAATGCCTGAACAGCTATCTCGTGCGCAGACCGTCACGTGTGCCGGATTGACAGGTGGCCCTAGCATACCGGCGCGTGCGCAGATAGATGCTTGCGTCTACTTCCTTTTCCGTCGCAGAGCACCCTTTCAGTTGATAGTCAGTGATAGTCCGCGTCTGTGCAGTCTTGATCTCTTGTGTCCGTGTTATAGTGAACTACAACGCTATAGTCCGTGTTTGCGCGCTCTGCCTTCTTTCGGAACGTTTCCAGGGAAAAAGTTTTACCACGGGCCAACGGCGCTACTGCTACTGACGAGGCAGAACGGTTCCATGCACGATAAGCGAGCCGACTTCCTTCAGGTTGCCATGGAGACGAAACTTCTTTTGTTCAAATTCTTGCTCGAATGTTGCGCCGCTTGTTCGCCGGACACTCATCGGCAGTGCGAGGGCACTTTATCTGGAAGCGCCCGTGGCAGCATTCGGCGCACGGTGTCAACGCCTAAACACTGCGTATCTTACACCGAGCTGCGGACGAAACGGAAGTGTCGCGCCGCGAAACGTTACGAGCCATTGCGGAGCCAGTAATGCAAGTGCAGTTCTTTGCGGTTTACTTAGTTTTCTTTCAATGGTGCGTCCACGGCACTAGGAACACAAGAACTGGAGGCCTCGATACGGAATCAAGTGCAACAAAAGTCACTGGCCGGCATACTCGTCGAGAACCAGGTATTGCGAACTCACGATATTTTGCGGAATGCATGCAGAGTACAGTCGGAATCACACTTGTCTAGAGCGGCCATTCAGCCACTTCAGCCACCGTTCCTTTTATTTTCTTAATATGCAGAGACCGACGCCGTAATGATACCAAGCATAGTAATACCGAATGCTCATTGGGCTATAGTTCAAGCATGAAAGGAAGCTTGTAGCTATTGCGAGGTAGCAGTTGCGAACGGCACCAGAGTCTACTGCCACGCGCTAAAACAATCTGGAGAAGTGTGATTCCAACTGTACACCTTCGCTCTTCTTGCACCGTGACAGCATGCACCAACCTGTTTTAAAAAGATATAGCAACGGCACAATAGTTTTACCTTTGTCTTTCTTGTCTTTGTTTTAAAGAGACCAAGGCTGAGTTTGAGTGTGTCGTCCTCAAAGGAACAGCGTAAGCAGACGATTTTTGCGCTGTAGCTGCCTTGTACACCTGCACGCCGTTCTCGCAATATTTTAAGCCGCTGACTGAGCGTGCGGCCGAAGCTCATGCGGTATAGTTAGATGTATGAAGTTAGTGCCAACAAAAGGGAAATAGCGGACAAACCAAAGGAAGAACTGGATTTATCAAGGCAGCGTGAAAGACCCAAGCACAAGACAGACAAGATCACATGACAGTGCCTTGTCCTGTGGTCTTTTGTTTTGCGCTTCCGTCTTTTGCGATGCCATGAAAATGAACCATAACGAACACTCTCAATACCGCGTTCTTTTTAAGAACTTGATAACAGAAACAGACAACAAAGACATACCAGTCATCAGCTATTCCTTTCATTTCTTTGGTTTTGATATTTTTTAAGGCATTCTTCTGTTATTATCAGGGCAGCAGTTGAGCTTTGTTTCCAACACAAGTTGATGGTTTAATGCCACGACGTCCGGTCTGGTAGTGAATTCATGCGATAAGAGAAGGGCGCTGTCCAAAAAGTGTTGATAAAACTGATGAAATGTGTCGTGTTTCATGTCAGAAAGGTTTTATTGAGTATTAGTTTATTAGCGGCAACTTTTTCATAAGCTGTTATTGGACAGTTTATAGCTTTACATTTTGGGAGCGCGGCTGGGTGCCACTGAGCGCCTACGTATCAGAAGAAATAAGTCGTGGACCTGTGGGAGATATTCGATGAGATCAGCCCGCCAGGGGCGCCAGATAGTGCCCTCGTACGACCGCCAGAGCCGTGGTCGTTAATCGATGCGGAATGTCACAGTCTGATGCCATGAGAACAAATATCAAAATAACGCGCGCGGTCAAGCATCTCGGCTGTAGTCATACGATGTCGACAGCGCTCGCGACCACGGGTATGGCGACTGCCACGTCCTTTGCGGATGACGAGGCGTGAATATCTCATATATCTTCGTGGCCTGCAATATTGTGTGCCTGGTGACATGGCATATAACTATTAATGAACGATAATGGATTTTCAAGACGCCATAATGAATAGTATGCTACGTCTATTTCGCATACAACTGTCACAACGAGTCACGATGTACAACGGCGAACTTACTTAGCTAGTATGCCCTTGAGTGATCCTCCTTGCTAGTAAATTTGTTGTAAAAAGCTAGTTAATGTCCGTCTGAGTTAGCACTGCAGCTACTAGCATTCTGACACCTTAACTTTTGGGTGTCATAAGACAACTGTGTCAGAAAAAAAAGTGTACAGCAAACAACTATTTCTTTTTGTGCCGCTGGGGACCGAGCTTATGCTCTTATATGTGAGCGTGCAGTTGGGCAAGAGAGTACGCTCTATGAAGATAAAAATGGCTGCGTAGGCTGAATCTACTTCTCGAGGAATAAAATACGTCGAGCCTCTTCTTTTCGCTATAACATTCTCGCTTCATAACTTCTGCTTAAAGCAGAAGTTACTTCGGCTTGGCGCTTGTGTGTCCCGCAGGCTCCGAGAAAGGTGGCCGTCTGTGCATGGTTTTCAGAGGCCTTAGCAGACAATATGTGCGCCGGATGCTTGACGGCATTATGCGCATAGCGAAGTAGGTAGAATCTCTCGAGGATTTGCGGCAGTGCCCGCAGTGAGAGAGACTGCGCTACTGGCGCGGTAAATGAGCTCCACGCCGCGTGAGTAGAAGCGCAGAACGCGTCAACGCCTACGAGGGTCGGCAATCCCGATGCTGTGCCGAGCGCGATATAGCATTGTTCCAGCAAGAACTGTTGCCTGTGGACGCCGACGCAACATCCTGTTAAAGTTGATAGCATTTCCGAAACACCGGGCGGAAAGGAATGTGGTTCCTGTTTTCCCCGATGTACGAATTTGTATTTAGTGGGACGAGTATTCGGGTTAATGTTTATTTATTTACTAAGTGAAGCTTCTATGAGTTGATGATTTCGGGTGGCTGCAGCGGCATGATTCGTGAAAAATCCGGCGCTGGCGTGCGTACAGAATTGCGGGTATACACTATAGGCCATCGAATGAGCGGTGGTCAAATGCGTATTTGTATGCGCCGTTTTCTAATAACTGATGCTCTCTCGATCGTGGGTTTTCGTAAATCAGCTGTTTAGGATATGAAAATGTGATCGTTTATCGAGTTCCCTTGTCATTTCACGTTGTCACATTTCATTGTTTCACGCATGACCGTCGTTGTTGCCTATAGCAACGGGAGTGTATTGCGCTGCTAAGCACGTAGATAAAAGTCCAGTTTCCGGCACAGAGGATCAGAAAATTGTGAGGGAACGTTGCGCAGTGCGATAGAACAAAAAATAGTTGGTCAGGCAAGCGCACGGCATGCTTCGCTTGCCCCAATTTTTGCGATAGTGGTTGGCCTCCTAATTTTTTGTTGTATTGTTTGCTTGTTTACACCATTCCTGTCAAAAAGCATGACAGATGTAATGAAAGTAATCTCGTGCGCAAACGACATTAGCTGTCCGCAGTGCAGGCAAACATCAAACTTTGCGGGCAATGTTAAAGAACATGTAAATGCTAAATCAATCTGTGACGGTTGCGCGTTACATGAAGTATGCGTCAGTTGCGCCGCTCTTGACCGGAGATGGGGGACATTCTTGGCCTGTGAAGGGTCAAGACTGTCCCGTCCAGCTTATCCATTTCCAACCTGCTTCTCTATTTCTGACCGCGGGACAGTTCAGGTGCCTGTACAGACGCGACAGTTACGTTGCCTGTGGTCTATTTTCCTGTATGCTTAGAATACAGCCAACAACAAGACAGCGCTCTATCACAACCCATATACCAAGTTTACCATGTAAATTGTGCCGGCGTGTCAAAACATGCAAATTCCACGTAGCAACATTACCTTCGTCAGAACCAAGGTGGTGCCGCTTACCGTGGATTGGAGGAAGTCACTGTTTTTTGTACTTCGTCTTATTACGAATTGACAGTAATATTACCATTCGTCTTATTGCAACTTATTGCCACATCCACCACTTGATGGTACACGTTTAACGTTGGGCTCATGAAGCATTCACTAGAGAATTACCACAGGTGAAGCGGTCCAAGCCGAGCAAGCGCGAGCGCTCACAACAACCGTCCCGTCGTCTTTTTTCGCTGGCGCTCCTGTCTGCGCCCTATCGATTCTACAGTAGTAATAATCAATATCTAAAGCATTATATTTAGAGCAAAAGCAGCTAAAAGTAAATAGAACAGTGCTTGTCTGAACTAGTTGATGCTATGCTAGTTGATCTGTACATTGTGAGAATGGTTTCCAACCTACTACAATTGCGAGGACATGGTAATAACGACGACACGGATGTGCTCGTCCGTGCACTTGGCTGGAAACCCTGCTCACCCCGTAAGAACGCGGAAAACTTCTTTTGCAGCTATTTGTTGGCCTTTACATGCCAATAACATGTTTTAAAGACGATAGTCTTTCCTGGGGAACTTAAACGCAAAATTTTGGTCTGTCTTTCTGTTTGTCGGCACGTCACTCGATTCAGCCACCCGGCCAAAGTTGAACCACTTGCTCAAGGGCCAGCCACCTTGAACGGCTGACTAGGTTCATATTTGTGTACATTGTTGATCAAAAAGCAAACATTACGCATATCTAGGTGCAACATCACTAGGTGAGCATTAGGTGGTGTGTTCCTTCAATAGAAAATACATAGATACGTAATTCTAGAGATCTTAGTTTCTTTAAGCTGCGCTGAAAATGCGACTGCGCTGAAACTTGCCTTCCTCCGTGCCCTCTGCACGAGCTCATTTTTGTGTTTCGGTTTCGGTTCAGTATGGCACTGTACGAATGCCATGGGGCGCCGCTCTGGCATTCCTGTTTTACCCAGGCGGCGTGTCAATAAAAGAGTGTGTGGAGAGTACTCGTTGCGTGCGGACGTTTCTTCTGCATCGGCGCTTCGCGTCAAACCGCGTGTTCGGGCTGGCTGGCGTCCCCGCCGGTCGCGTTGGTCACCGCCGGTCTTCGCCTGCTACTGCGCCGGGACTACCAGCCCGCAACACAGCACATATGTTTCCCGACGTATTGCCAGATGGCGTTCATAACTCACGCAGCGTAGAGTCACTGGAAAATCAGAGTACCGCAAAGGTAGGCTGCACGCGGGCAACATTGGGCGGCGGCGGCCCTTTCCCTTCCAGACCGTCCGGCGCGTTGCTAGCGTGTGTTGAGAAGTGACCGATCTTTTAGCCTCGGTGCCGTGTTACGCTCGGCGGAACGGCATTATGTGTGTGTGTGTTTCTTCAAGAGGATATTAGAAGTGATTTCGAGTCATCGGCAGGTATGGATCGACTGCGCGGTTAGCGGTGTAACTAATGAAACGTACGGCGAATGTTCCCATGTGCTCGCGAACTCTCTTCATGGCTTCATCGGTCTCTTTTTCGCTTCACGCCCGGGTGTGTTCGCTAGGTCCGGAGCTATAAACATAGTTGCATTAGCGCAGTGACATCGTGCGAGATGCCATTTGCTTCGACATTTGATGAATCTTGACTGTTTGCGCTAGCTTTGCAGACGGTGTTCAGGTTCACTGCACCCGAGAACGTTATCGAACAACATCGAGAACACTCAACATTGCGTCCTTCGACTGATCGCTGACGCATAGCTTGCTTGCGCACCATGCTTGCGGTTCAATTGGTTGATATGTGTTATAGAAGTTGTGTGTGTACGGTAATTGGAAGTTGTGCGTGACGTCTTGATTCGGAACGCCAGCAGCCGAACGCACGGGCGAATCGGCGTGCGGTAGGTAAGATGCATCTTATCTTGCGATACGTAGAAAATAGGTCATCAAAAATGATTGACATCACTACTTAATTGTTTCATTTCCTATTTCTTGTTTCCCAACGTCGCAATGAATTTGCAAATATTTTGCTGTGTTCCAACAAACAGTCTTGTTTTTGGCGTTGCCAGCGCGTAAACAGCTGGGGTTCAGTTTCTGCACTGCTGCACTTTTTTTTTCATAATGCACTCTTATGAAAACTTCCTCGGCACGGTTCTTTATGATCTTTTGATCAGAAATCGCACATCCCTGAATTTTTAAAGCGGATGCTACTGCAACACAGTATGTATATAGACCTAGGGCCCCCTCAATGCGTGGGACCTGCCTTTTTTTTTTCTGTGACCATTTTTGAGACCCACTATACAGTATTTTAAGGGTACGCTCGGCGCAATGCAGCATTAGCAGCATTTGTTGCAACAAATTTAAAAATACGCTTGATAACATTGCCCTATACCAAGTTTATCAACAGAGTTCCACGCTTCTGTTTTGTGCAATGGCAAATGATCATGCCACAATTGCCTTCAAGGTACACCAGTAAGCAGTTATTATTTCAATAAATCTTCGATTTCGCTCTCGTGCGTGACACGCTCATAACTCGGATAGCATGCGTAATCTGTTGAACAGATCGAGATATAAACAGCCGTGCAAATAGAAAGGTATGTAGTTTTCAATATCGCTTACCATAGCGAACCGAAAAGGTGAAGTATCCTGTCGCATGAGATCTTTTACAGCAAATTTTGTATAGTTCACTGCAGGAAGGAGTGTTATTCGAGGGGGGCGAATTCATTCAGGCCAACTATGCAGCCCCGTAGGACGGCGCTCTTTGACATTCATTTTTCCCACACGGCATGCACAAATAAACAAGATTCCCAGAGTAGCTCACCAGTAACGTACGATTGCTGGTGCGCTACTCTCTTCTGGCATCTGTATGCAGTGGCGTAGCCAGGGTGTGGCACACCGGGCCCGCGCCCTCCGCCTCTCGAATTTTTTCCCATGGCATACATAGCACGAAATAACACTCGACCACATCTGCCTGCCAGGCCCCCACTTCAGTCAAGGAGGTGCCCCCCACCCCCCGAAAAAAAAAAATGCCTGCTTACGCCCCTGTCTGCATGACGCGTTTAAAAAAGCGACGAAGTACCTCTGGGGACCCTGGTACTGCTAAATGTCCGGCCACGCTCTGCACTGAACGCGCCTGAACCCGAAGCGCTTGGAAGAGATATGGCGGCGAGAGGTCACGTGATGCGAGTAAGCCAATCGCGGCGGCGGCGGCGCGCGGAAAACAGATGCGATACTCTGAAATTTTTCGAGTGACCTAACGCAGCGTCTCTTCTATCGTCTTTAGACGACATTTGCAGCGAAGCACGCAGATACGCGGCCAATTTTTTTAACGAGCATGAAACAAAGCCTGAAAATCCTGAAAAAGGCGCTGTCGTATATCACGTTACGTGCGTCACCTGTTATAATCGCTGCGTCTGTTCTCGGCTTCAGCTATAGCGCAAACAACGCGCAAACGGCGTTGACATTAAACAAACACACATCCCTCAGTGCCTACATTGTCTGGTAGTTTAATCTGGGTCTCGTTTTCGTGCAGTTTACGTCATTACAGCTTAGTGCACCAATTTTGAACTTTGTAACTGTCGCTACAGACCATCGCGCCTTGTGTCTAGCTCGTCACATACGAGTATCCAGAAAAGTTTGTTCATCTTGATCATCTTACGCCGCAAGCGCTCACGTGTTGGCGCTTGGCTGACACAATCAGCCTGGATAGATGTTTCCGCTATGCGACTCTCGTAATTAATTTTGAACGTCTTTACTGAGCAGGCTGGTTAAATTTCATTCCGCCTAACTATTCGCATAAAGCGCTCACTATCTCTACTTCGTCGGCTGTTCGCGTCGTTAGTATAGCAAACGAACCGTCGAAAATAGCCATGTATTGCCATATTGCAGGCGCGCGTATGATGGTACGACGTTTATATGAAAAAAAAAATTGTATTAAGGTTAGCGTCTCAAGAAAATCGCTTAAAAGAAGGAACGAATGTAAAAAGCGTTATGGACGGAAAATAAGCCTTCATACATACACTTCGTTAACACAATTCTTGTTCAGCAGAAAGATATCAACGAGATATTCATAATAATTTATGGGTAACTCGCGCAAATAAAACGGGCGACAGTACGCTTTCGAAACCATACCCAAAATCTCTACATCAAAACACAGCACGCGCCGTCGTTAAAATTATCAAAGGTATTCCAGAATTAAAAGTACAATGCCTGTCGGAATTTCCGCGAGGCGAAGAGAATATTCGCCTTCTCGTTACAAGAGCGTCCCAATTATCCATTACCTTGTATTTACCTAGTGTGAGCACACAATCTTCGGTATAGCTAACGAGGGAAGCTATAAATCCGCTATCTATATTCTTATTTCTGTGGATATACATGCGACATGGATTTATGAGGAGGTACTGGCGCAGTCGGCAGATCTCCTATAGCGGCCACTTTCCCAAAACTGTCTTTTGGATGTTTTATACTGCTAATGAATGCTCGAATCGTCAACAATGGTTTGTACGGGCCTTTTTAACTTGCAAATGAATTCGGCGGATTGCACAAAATGGCTCGTAATTTTATGGAATCTACTTACTAGGAATAGAAGCTGCAGAAAGGACTGAGCTCTGTAGTGGTCTGGTACTCTTTTTTTTATGCAGTAGAGTGGTATAAACATTATTTTTCATTTCATTTCATTTATTAATACTGTCAGCCCTGTTGTAGGGCTATTACAGGAGTGGAAGGTACAACGTAAACATTCTCGGGCAATGTACGTACAGAGACAGAGAAGAAAAAAAAAACTTTTTGAGAAAATATGGTACAGTAAGGTATATCACACTTTTGATGATCTATAACATATTTTATAACATATTATTGTTTGTATAACATATTATTATTTATAACATATTATCGGCTGTAGGGTTTCTGGACAAGTGGATGGGATCCTCAGTCCAGGGCTCCGCTGGCTTTTCGCGGGTCGCTGGGCTTGATCGAGAGAGCCTGCTGGCTCCAGATGTTGTGCCCAAAACGGGAGACCTGTTTTTTTTTCTGTTTTTGTTTGGGGGGGGGGGGGGGAGCGAATAAGGACAGGACGAAAGAAGACACACTGGAACAAACAGCGCGCTAACATGCAGAAAGAAGCCCGATATTCTAGAAACAAGGTTCACGAGGAGTGTTCCGCGAAGAATAAAGTTCACGACTTTATTCGCCCTACAGTAGCGTGTCCGCGATTCGCTTTTAAAAATGATCATGTTTTCAGCCTAACCTCAAAGGAGGAAACAGGGCGGGGCAATTTCCTGCATTTCTCGCAAGCCTGTAGATCCGCCTTCAGCCTACAAAACCGTCCTCCTATCCGAATTACGTTAGTGTTTCCCGCAAAACACACCTATCTTTTCCTTTTTTTTTTTACGCGTCACCCTACGCGCACCGCGTGGTGTAGCTGTCCACTACGACTGCAATGCCAGATCGCATAGCCTAGCGGACAGAGGCAGCAAAATTGAGCTGTCGCCGAACTAGATGGAAACACAACGCGCGCGTCTCCTGCCGCATAACGTAGCGAAATGGACTAGCCGTGGGACTATATACCTCAATTTCTGCAGCAGTCAAGTCTAAGTTAACAGAAAATAACGGAACCATGTCGTCAGAGATGTCCCTGCAAGGCAAAGTTTGAGAATGCCGATAAAGCCGGAACGGCTTATGAAACCACAGGCGGGGTAGGCCATTTCCACCAGACTGTTGGGGAGAACGCCTCGAATACGCTCCAAGCGTATTCTCCAAGCTTCAGTCTAGAACGTGAAGCTTGGCGGTGGAGGTCGTTTTCGCGGCTCGCTCCGGTGCCCTCTCACTCACACTTCTCCTCCGCACCTCACCTTCAGCCCAGTTCCATCGTAAAAACAAAGATGTTCCTGCGTAGCACAGAATGTTCTAGGAAGAGGGAAGGAAAAAAAAAAGAAATTTATGTGCGAAATGGAGCCGCGTGGCTCAGATGCCGACGTGGCGCAAATGGCCAGTGGAGAAACGTGCGTTGTTCTCAAGCATCGCCGCCTAACAACACGTCAGCTGCGTGAAACGGCCAAATCTCTCTCGACTCGTGCCGCTGTACGGCAGCGACTGCTCTCGAGGAAACGCCAAAAACACGGCTGCCATATCAATGACAAACAAGCAAGCAAGCAAGCAAGCAAACAAACAAACAAACAAACAAACAAACAAGCCAAGCACAACACAACACAACACAACACAACACAACACAACACAACACAACACAACACAACACAACACAACACAACACAACACAACACAACACAACACAACACAACACAACACAACACAACACAACACAACACAACACAACACAACACAACACAACACAACACAGCAAAGCAAGAGAGCAAGCAGTACGAAGCGACGTCAGGAATGTCTACCGTACCACGGCCGCTGGATAAAAAGCGCACGGGTACGGCCTGCCGCGTGCTCCGAAACCGGCGTGACGGACCTAGTTTCCCGGACCACCGCCGCGGCGCCACCGTTGGGGGACGGGTTTCGCGGACGCCCGCGGGATCACATGCGCGGCGCGCTTGCGGCAGTTATGCTTGAGCGCGTGCGTCTTCATGTGACGCCCGAAATCTTCTTCTAAAATTTATCTAGCGTGTACACATCAGTTAATTACCGATATTTCTTGTACATTCTTGCAGCGCTTGGGAATTTTTGTTCTTGCCTGGCCAAAGATGCAACTTCGCGCACCGATCGTTTTTTGCGGAAGTAATCGCGTGGGCATATTTTTCTGGTATCCTAGAAGACCACAACTTACCAACCTAGAGGCGCTGCACCTTTCCTAATGCATCGAAATTCTTTATTTTGTCTCTGTGTACGTTGCTTCAGATTTAATCATATCATTTAAAAAAAGTGATCTCAGAAACTGCAGCGGCCACTATTTATTTGACACAAAATTAGATAAACTTCCTTCCTCCAAACTTGTTTATAGTATACATACGATACGGTATCGCATGCAACTGCCATGAAATAATGCTTATCATATGTGCGACCATCTCATAGAAGGAGATTCGAGTCACTTTGAAATTTCAGTGACTACATCTTCAATACTGACAATTGGGCGAGCTATTACGGATTAATTAATATGAAAATGGTCAGACGGAAAGAGTGATGAAAAGGCTGAAAAACACGCAAACACAACTGCTTGCATTCCTGCGCTTTTCAGTATTTTTGTCTCCTCCCGTTACGCCGTTTTCATGATCGTGTAACGAATTCAACAGTGAACATAAAATCTGGACAAAATGTGAGAAGTTATTTTATTTATTATGAATTCAGGGCTCATCCCTGCTAGCTGCAGACGTCGGCTTGTTGCAAACGTTGTTGAAATCCAGTGGCCGTGACACCACCTTCCCGTTTTCTCTTATCTCTGGTTTTTTTTTTAGTTCCCACCTTTCAGCCCGCGGCACCTTTGTCATCGGTTCCGGTTGTTTACGAACGCTGTCGCGCTGCGGTGGCGTGCACTGCCCCGCAATGCCATGTGGTACTGATGTTGGTTGCCGTGAGAAGCACGTGTATCCCTTTTATTCAGAGAGTTGGGTTGTCTGTGGTCATTAGCGGTACGGGGCACATACTCAAACTTACCTCAGCAAAACATGCGGAGACAAAAAAAGTGCAGAAAAGCGGCTGGTGGGCGACGACAAGATATCATTTCAAACAAATATACGTGGCAGCCAACACACACATTGCGAGCGACTCACAGGGACAAAGTTAAGGTGGGTCGCTTTTGACAGCTATGCGGTAAACAACAAAAAAAAAAAAGGAGGAGGGGGGTGGGGTAAACGCTTCTTGTACTCGCTTCTGTTTTCTTCTTATTTTTTGTTATTGTTTTGTTATGCCTCCAGCTTGTGAGCCCAAATTTTGCCTTCCCTGTCTATTTCCAGTCTGTGCAGACCATAAAACCTTTCGTTTTGGTCCTATGATGTTAGCCGCTGTACAGGCACTGGCGAATCTTCGTTGCACACCAACGTGATTGTCTTCTGGCAGTCTCCGTCATGTGGTTCTGTCATCTATTACTGTTTATTTTTTCTATTATATATCTTCTACAAAGGCACCCGTGCTCGCCCCAACAAAGATACGTACTTGACTGTCCTACAGCAGCCGTGGTTTTGCGTGCTACTATAGTATACTTGTGTAAATATAAAAACGTGGTTGTCACTTGACCCGGCCGCCTCGAAAAAAACCGGGTAAGCGATTGTCACGCATGTATATATATATATATATATATATATATATATATATATATATATATATATATATATATATATATATAGTCACTCCGGTGATCGGCCTTATATATACATCGATTGGATGACATTTTCCTGCTAAGAACTGTCAAGAATATTTGCAAGCCACTTCTAACTAATGAATATATAATTCCGCAGCCTTTTCATTGAAAGTTACGAGGAGTGCGTTACTATATTTGTAGAATCCGCTAGTATCAAGCATCCGAAGCTGAATTACTTTTCGGCACAGTCATGTATCAGACATCATGAAAAAGATTCAACGTATGTTTTTACATGCACTTCCTGTGTATAAAGAACATGAACGTGTATTGTCAGATTTTTCAAATAAATACTTGTCAAGCATTTTCAGAAAGGTGCTGAAGAAATGTCACGGAAATCAATATGTTAAAATAACGAATGATGCATTCAGTACACGCACATAAATATAACAACCACTTTTTCACACATTCAGTGCCATATAATGTTGCTACGCGCATTGTGGAATATTCTTTCAGACACAAAGCAAAAATTTAGTCCTGGAAAAAAAAAATGCCAGGAGCTCGGCACGTACACGGAAATTTAAGTCGCTATTTAACCAGATTACACGAACGGACTCAACTGAATGCATGATATGTCATGACTGCGATAGATGAGATAGAAAAACCGCTTGGAACAGCTGAGTGAGATCGCTGTTGTGAGCACCACCAACTAATTTGCTGCGGCTGCTGCCCCAACGGAGCCGCCGGCACCCGTTTCCCCTTCCCCGCCCCGTCGCGCCGCAGCGGCCGCAACTGCAACTAGGGCCGACACGCGCTCTCCCATAGGAAGCCGCCCGACGCGGCAGGCCGTACCGTGCGCTTTTTATCCAGCGGCCGTGACCGTACTGACGTCCGGTTTGCTACCCTACATTGGCGGTAAAGGAACTGGGACTATAGAAAGAACACAACAGAAAGTGAGCTCAAAAACGCGCACGGTAGGACTACAGTCGCTCGCTGGGGAGCGTCTTTCTCAAAAACTGCAGTGAGGCGCGGCATACAATCCGGGCCTCCTGAGAAGCTGGACACCTTCATTACGATATGCAAAAAAATCTCACTCGAGACACCTATACCCATTTAAATTAATTCTGCTTCACTGCTACCCTACCTAAATTCGCGAGCGGTGTAGATTTTTCTAGAGCTGTCCGAACGCATCTCTTCGCGAAAAAGGCAGAAGTTCCGTGGAAGATGGACGCTTGAAAAAATGAAAAATTCTTGAACAAGGCGTCGCTGGAGCCGACGTTTCGAAAAGCGGACTTGTCTTTCAAATCTACAACTACTTAGCAGTTGCAGCAGCTGCAACCTAGAAGCAGACAAATCCGCTTGCTGAAACGTCGGCTCCAGCGACACCCCGTGTTCCCGAATTTTTCATCGCATCTCATCCTGAGTATTTCACGAGTAGTGAATGCGGTGAGCGGTGGCGGCACCTGACTTATGAAAAAAAAAAAGAAATTGGTGGCAGCCCTAATTATTTAACTTAGGTGTTTTTTTAGTGGCACTCACACGTTCAAGTTGGTGTGCCCAGGTGTATTCGCTGGGTTAACGTTGTGTTTTGCGCGCTGCCGAAGCGGATCTCAGAGGCCACGTAGAAAGAAGCGCGTGCTTACAATCTGACCCGCCAGGTGTCGCAATGATCTGATCTGCTCAATCTTTCAATGAACTCATTCAACTAACTTTATATATTTTGGCAGTTAATTGGCCCTTAAGCTATGCCAGCACGCTTCGGTTGGTTGCCGCCTAGGTTACTTCAGCAGACGCCGCAGAACACGTGATTTCGAAATGACGGCCTGCCGTCACATTGACGGTCAAAAGATTGAAAATAGAGCTGCCAAGATTTTCCCGTCATTCTGACGAAATTTTTTAGAGTGACATATACGAGTATTAACTTGAATAAGAAACACCGATTTCTATTTTTGGAAGACTTTTTATGAATATTCGGAAAACTGGAAGAAAGTGCTCGACCGGAAGTGCTCGGAAGAGAAGCAATCGTCACTCGGTGCTCGTCCCAATAATAGGGTGACACATGAGAAAAAAAAAAAACGCTCATTCAGAAATATAGGCGCAGCCTCATATGCTGAGCACTATACTTAAGACCCATAAGATAGCAAATGTTCCTAAAATGTAAAAAAAAAACACCTAATCGAGGTGCTCCTGGTGCCCGACGTTTGCTGATTAACCGCCTTTTCTTTTCTTCGCGCGAAGTGCTGGAACTTTCTCGACGCAAAATAACCCAGGTGGGACCGTTATAATGGCGTGAAAGCCTTTACCGCGCGTCCTTGAAATTTGTGGTCACGCTATGTGCGCTACACTTTAACAGATTGCCACACGATAAGCTCGCAAGTGCGACGCTTTCTCCTTTGAAAAACAGCTCGATGAAGCGTCGACGCGTGCCGTGACGGCGCTTTTGACGAGTGTTGTTTTATGAGTGTGCTTTCGCGTGCGAGGTGAAGCTCATAAACACCACTTCCATCAGAGACACCAATAAACAAATGTCTGATATATTTTTTTTCTAAGAGAGATTCTATTCTACGATCAAAGTACGTACAGCTTGTACGACATGCGCATACGAATATGGCGCCGCCATGCTGGGCGGTCTTTTCTTTGTCATCCATTCTGTCCCCGCTGTAAATGCAAATAATTGCATTAATAAATTAGAAACCACTGCACTTCAGCAACAATGCATCGTTTACAAGTATATAAAGCTGTTAAGGCATTTATACGTAGCCACAGTTTTCTTTGCTGTGTTTAAAAATATGCGATTTCTTATTGAGCGTATGAAATAACGTCACAAGAATGAATGATGCTTGCAAACGGGAATGTTAGACAAATCATCGCACCAACATTGGCAACCCATGGTAACTGGAGCGCCGCAGCGACAAAGTTTTTCAAAGTAATATTGTTAATGAAACTGCGCTCATATCCTGTTGAGGAACAACGTCCACATATGTGGACGCAACTCGTTTTGGCGAGTTATTTGGACAAGTGGCCAAGAAAGATCAAGATGTATCGGGCATAGGATGAATTGAACCTTCTGAATAATCACCGTGTTTTTGCTTAACTTTTATGTGCTGCATATGACTGGAGCCGATTACATTTTTGAAAGCACTACGACGTTCTATGGATTGTTCGACGTGCCGCTTTGCAGGAGCAACATCAAAAGTATTTCTGTCCTTTGCTCGAGATGAACAGAACCCAAAACAAATTACGCATGCGTCTCGAGCCTAATATTTGATTCGTTCTATGCAAAAATGAAACATAAATGACTGTCGAATAATCAGATATATAATTACACGCTGATCACGTGTGATTACTGAAACGCGTACAAGACGACATATCCCTTTTTTTCTTTCTTGGAATGAAATATCGGGTGCCTTGGAATTACGTTGTGCGAATTCGACACATTTGCAGACAGCTGATCATAATTCGTTCCTGAAGGAATATCAAAAGGGCAGGCCGATAGGCTAGTTGGTAGTCACACCAACTAGCTTATCGCACAGACTGCGAAAGATCCAAGTGGGACACAGCGCTAACTAATCACTCAGTGTCTTTGCACGTAATCATATCCATATATATATATATATATATATATATATATATATATATATATATATTCACTGATATAGCCTGCTCAATTGACTTTCGTGCGCGGAGCAGCCTTTGATATGTCCATACTTCCATCATCAACTTACATTTGGGCACTAAAAGCGCCGCGCGTTGGGCGGCAGTCATTTGGTATTTTTTTAAATTCCCGCGCTTTAGAGAAAGGCCGGAAAGAAATAAGCAGGGGAGTTATCTTACCGTAAATTGAAAAAAAAAATCGATGTTTCTGAACAAGCGCTACAACTTTTACATTGAAGATTTTTCTCTAGAGTTAATATTTAAAAAGTTCATTCAGCCATCTTTGTTAATTGTCGAGCTTCACGGTTTGGAAAAGATATTCTGACGTGCTCTATGTAGTTGAGAACAATAATGCACTGATTGGGGACGCACAGCACCTCTGCTTAATCTTTTAATACTTGGTGCTTTTTATCTGAAACACCCTGTATATAACTTAAGTGGTACGTTGCTCTGGGGCAATATCGAAATCGGCGAACTGTTACAAACGTCCTCTGTAGCATCAGTGATATCGAAATAATGAAAATTACTGTTGCCGTAAAATAGTTGCAGGAATATTACGTGTGCAGGAAGTAGTAAGAAAGTGGCATAAACTGTTGCAAATCATACATTAGGAAGCTTTCAATATAGCAAATAAAAGATGGCTTTTTAATAGCGAAGCTATTTAAGCTAACCGCAATTTGTGGGGCTTATCAGAAAACTATCTTGATCTTGAACGGCTACGTGCCACAGAAATTGGACAAATCTCACTACTCACCACTGGTCCACTAAAAATGAAGAAGACAACAATTAGCCTAGGTATGTGCCCCAGAAATTGGGTAAATCCCCCTATTCACCACTTGTTCACTAAGAGAGAGAGAGAAAACTATAGAAAGAGTAAAATTGAGATAAATATTGGGAACAAAGACATAAAAAAGATAGGACGGAGAAAGATATAAAGAGAGGAAGAGAAAAATAGAGAAGCACAGAAAGAGAGACCGAAAGAGATAGAAAAAAATAAAGATCAAGATAGAAATAAACAGAAAAGAAGAAAGAAAAAAAAACAGAGAAAGAAATGGTCTTTCTACGAGATGTGCGAACGCTCGATTCTGGAGTTCTGACATCCGTATCGTGACTAACCCAGATAAAGCGTATAGGCTTTAGCTGGGTTAGTAACAACCTGGAAGCATCCGGATTAGACTTCAGAATCGTCCAGTTTCGCTCTTTCAAACCTTGCGTGACTTAGTGCACGCTTCGCCAACTATTTAAACAATATCGACAAAAATGCAATCAAGAAACAAATTCTTTTCTTTGTAGATGCGTGAGGGACTTCCATAAATTACTGCGTAATAGAACACTAAATCCATACATGAATCCTGTCGGTATAATACGGCTGATACGCATTTGCAAAGCACCATTACACAGTGGACAATTCTTCGGAGGGATTATAAGAGCTATCGTTTTTGCAGCCACTTAGATATATCTTAAGGCCAGCAGTGCACTGGTATTCCTGCTAAATTGTAATTATCATGCATGCATAAATTTAACCAACGCGCATTTTTCATCATATTCCCTGCTAACGTTGCGAAATACAGCGGGTGCTGCTTGCCATTATAAACTAACAGGTCAGAAAAAAAGACATTCAATTATTCCTAGCCACCGCAACTGTGCCCGCTTCCAGCGAATTACACACTTGTGATTTGCGGAAAGAATTAAATGTTGAATTTCATGCGTTGATTTAGCAGCTTCGACTCATTACAAACGATTATTTTCTTTAAATCCTCGGCGAACGCGCGAGCGATCAATAGTTTAAACTGCCACACGCTTGTGCTGATGCAGCCGACGTGAAATCGATTACTAATTTAACGTTGAATGTAACAAATCCGTCTGTGAATCCGATTTCCAGAATATTTTAAGCCTGTGTTTCATTTCGCGAAGATTACGCTTGAAATGCCGACTTCGCAGGTAATTTATCCCAATATTTGCTTTGGGCGATTGGCTGCTCTCGGCTCACTCGTTTGCTGTGTGCAGATAGGATTAATCGATAACGTGATTGAACTCAAGCATTAAACATTGTGAAAATGCAAAAAAAAGCTCTTTTTGAACTTCTACACGTATTTTTCCTGATCAGGTTCGTTGATGACATGTGCCACAATGTCGATATCATATCAGTCTCTATATACAGAGATGAATAAGATAATGAGCATGAAAAAAGGAATTATAAAAGGCGTATCCAGAATAACACTTAAAATACAAGTTTTAATGGGACAGTGATGAAGCATTTTTTAAGCGAGTAGAGATTACAACACGACTAAATGACATTTTCGACATGTATGAGAATTCTTGAGTCTACTAATCTCGTATTCCCAGTATAGTGAACAGTGCAGCAAATTTTGTTGTATTTAGTGATTTATTCTTTCAAAGTCTACTTCCCGCGCCATCATTTTCACAATCCGCCTAATGCCTGACAACATAAAGCGGAAAGCTTATCACGAAGCTTGTGCGAACATTCGAGCAGAAACGATTTTAAATTATTTTAAATTTCGAAGTATTCGAAATGAACGCATAGACATTTGTAAGCCACATGTAACCCCATGTAGAAGTTGTTTCACTGCAGCGCAATAATGCTATACCGTGAATACATCTTTTCAGAGGAAATCCGCACTGCCGCGAAGCCCCACTTCAAGGTTAAATGAACAAATTGCCCTGACATCGATTCATCATTTTTTAAGTTTAAAGCTTGTTATACCAGCTTATATGCTCTAAGTATAGTAAATTTTAAGACGTAGCGAATTTTACAGGTTGTCACTTGCATTCTACCGAAAGCCAAACATTGCTACTATTCAAAGTTGCTTCCACTTCCTTTGAATAAAAACGAACGATATTTGCACATGCCTTGTTTCAATTAAAAAAAAGTATTGTGCAGGTTAGATGGGTCATGCCAATTGCGCTCATTTTTCTTTATAATATGTGGTATATATGATTCGAATTCGATTCGAAATTATTCGGCCAAATCGCTTCGAATTTGCTTCAAACCTAAAATTTCCTATTCGCACAAACCTACTGATCACCGTTACGATGATGGTTGTAAATCTATAGACAAAGAACTGATAAATTGGCAACGCTGTATTTATGCTTCTGTTTGGTATACAATTCCCGCAATTATTTTGAAAGTACTCGCAAACAGAAAACTTTCAGGACCCGCTACGAATTCGGCTAAGACGACTCGAAATCGAAAGTCGTCGGGTGTGGACATTTTACAGTGCGCTTTATTTTGCATCACGGGAACATCGCTTTGCTTGTTTTATTACTTTTAGTCGCGTGAACGCCGTCATGACGAAGCGAAAGCGCAGCGCGTGCTGAAGGTCATGCTCACGCAAGCTTTTCATTCAAGGTCATGTTCACATGAGACATGTAAGAATTTCGCCTTAATATTCTCACTATGTTCCTCCACGTGAATCTAACGATAGCACGCATCCTCGGATGGTGATAACTAAGGGCGTGCGAATATTCGAAAATTTCGAATAACGAATCGAATAGCGTTCTATTCGATTCGGTACTCGATTCGAATAGCGCTTATTCGAAATACCAGATATTTTTTGAATATTTTTCAAATAATCAGCAACGACGAATCATGCTCGGAGAAACGAGACGTTCGAACAGCGAGGGGTAACGTTTCCTGTTTTCGTCATCAAATTACACAGATGCACGCAACCAATGTACTTACGGGACTATCGACGCTATTTTGATCACAGGATGAAGGCGTCCTTGTTTAAAACTCCAGTGTCACAGAAGTGAGTCTCATCAATCCACTATCTTCACCATGACATTCATGATGATCCAACTTACCAAAATTGATTAACATTTATCTATAAGTTTCATTTAAAAGCTGTTGACAAAGTACCACCATGAATACTGTAGTCACCGCTATATTTCAGCCTGCAGTTACAAAATATTTCGAGAGCTCTTGTTGCTGCCCTTTACAAGCTTGCCTAAGTTTAAATAACTGTGGTATTTCTTGTCGAATAAAAGTAATCGTAATGTTCGTTTGTTAAAGGTTGTGAATATTTCTTTCAAATAAAATGTTGCAGAATTATTGGGCTCCTTTGAAAATTGTTACCTTACCAGTCTAGAGCTGCTTTGGTTTCATTGCTATTCGAAAACTTGTCGAACAGTGTTAGGTTAGTATTCGTATTCGATTCTGCGTCATCACTAGTCGATTCGTATATGTATATAATGCAATGATATTTTATCAAACTTTATCGCAACGACCGATATCACCGGTGCCGTCTGCCAAGACCCAGGCAGCGGTCTAATTCATTAGGGCGAGGAAAATTCAATTTACTCAAGATCAAATAGAGCATCTTTGAACAAACCTTGTACTCACGATGTTATTCGGATAGAAACTAAGCGAAAAAAAAATCGGGCTCTGTTCCCCAGAAGCGTGGCGCGTCTGCCATTCACGTCTAAGAGAGCCGTGTCATTTGGTGTCAGTTACAAGCGCAATTCTTTCTCTGCTTACATTTTCTAAGGCATATTAGAAAATAAATGTTCATAGCTTATATCTATGCTATTATAATTATATGTATTAGAATGTTCGTCAAATTTACAACCTAAAATCAATACGCAATACAAACGTATCTTCAGGGCAAAACTAACCATCCTAAACACGCAAAAGTGCTTGACGTCGGAGAAATGAGCGTACGTAATTGAATACACCAGACTTGCAAGTTCTTTTTGCGAGGGCGGCGGTGGCTGTGGGCAGAGCTAGTCTTTTTATATGTTGTAACTGAATTAGAGGCATACTCTCGAGCGAACTCATTCCATTATTTGCTAACTGCATGCTTTTTGCTAACGCTTCCTTCGCTAACCTGTTAACCAGCGCACCCTGCGCCAGACGTTTACCGAGCCCATTTTTATCAGCAACAAAAGTTTCGTGAACACGAATTTGCGGCTTGCTTTGGAGAAAACGCTCAGTGAGAGTATGGGCAGATTAAGTCGGCTCCCAGGAGTATCGATCGGAAAGTTTTCTAATGACGCAGCATACTTTCCTCATTGCGCGAGTTAAAAATGCCCTCGCGTCGAGCCATCAAGGTTTACCTCCGGTCGTGCTATACGGCTAGTTACGGCGACGCCACCTGGCATCGCCGACCTTTCCCAGAAGCGTCCGAAACCGCCGGCATGGTCTCAGCGTCAATACTTTCGCATGCATGCTGGAAGCGCGTTCAACTCCAGCGTAATGAATTCGGCTAACAGCGGGTCAGAGGGTTTCTGACCCCGTATTTCTGAGTAGCTCTGTTACGGCAGGGCGTAATGAAATTAGGTGTTATAATTCACGCGACCGCCCTTGTCTTAGTCGGCAAAAACTTCGATGGTGACACTAGAACTAAGGAGTTGAGAAAACTTGCAATGCGGTTGTGGTTTTTTTTTTTTTTTTTGGTAAGGCACGAGCCATTGCTACCAGATCCCCTTATCATGTGGTAAACAATACGTTGGGCAAACGGGGTGATGTCTTAATGACAGGCTCAGGGAACAATGCAACAATGAAAGGAAAAGTAGCGATGGCTGGTTCGTCACACATTGTAGCACGTGTGGGTGCGTTCCGCTTTTTGATAAGGGTTTCAGTGTGCGTAGGCGCTTTGACGAAACCACTCGATTAATCATTTAATCAGCAGCTATACATAGGCTTGGCCAAGATTGCGTTAGTGCCCAGTCACTACCTTTGACAAACGAAGACCTAGGTTTCCTCGATGCAGCTGTACCTGCGCATGCCCTAGTTTTGGTTTTTCGATGTATAAATCTGTGGTCCACCTTCAAATAAATCATTCGTTGAAAGTTAGCGCCTCTGTCAGTCCCCTTCGTCTTGTCCAGTCTTGATAAATCTGCGCTAGACACTTAAGGTATTTTCAATTACTGAGTTGTCAGTATTTTAGTTAGTTTTCAGCTCCAGCCAGTCCTGTCTTCACAGTACTTGCTGGAGCTTACAACTACAGCACGGACTTGAGTTTGTGACGCGCCGTATACGCCCTACATCGCACTGCGCACACACAATTCGACAAGAAAGGGAGGGGGGGGGGATATCGGAATAACCGGACGACTTCCTTTGATGCTCACGTAGTTATGACGCCTTGTCGCCGCTTGTACCTTGCAGAACGTAACTGTAAAAACCATCCCCTGTTAGATAAAAAAAAATTAAGGCGGCTTCGCACTAGTGGTGCCAAGCCTGAAGGATGAGCGCAGCTGGGTGACCTTTCTTGTTTCTCTTTATTTATTTTTTTCTTTCTTCTCTTTCTCTCTGTTTCTTGTATGTTTTTTTTGTACCTCTTGCTTTCTATTTTTTTCTTTCTGTTTCTTTCTTTCTCTGCATATATCTTTCTCTTTCTCGCTCTTTGTATCTTTATTTGCATTTATTCCCATTCTTTCTCTCTCTCTGCTTCTCTCTTTTTTTGTCTCTTTATTTCTCTTTCTTTCTCTTGTAGTCTGCCTCTCTGTTTTTTATATCCTTTTTTCCTTTATTTCTCTCCATTTCTCTATTTCTTTCTGTCGCTATCTTTCTATTTCTCTCTCTTTCTTTCTCTTTCTCTCTTTCACGTGTTTCACGTGCTCCACTTCGCCGAGCAGAGTCTTCGCTTAACGCTCGCACCTGCTGTGCTCGGTCGTGGGGCCTGCCCAAATCCTGGCGCGCATATCCACCTGTGGTTTTCTGCGGACACCAAAGTTTTTACGGCCGTCTTCAACAGTTCTGCAGTTATTATATTTGACTTCATTAATCAGTCGCCGGAATTAACTTCGAGGTTAGCAGTAAGTCACGTCAGGAGGGGAAGGTTCCGATAACTGATTTGTACCTTGCCTTGTGCTAATCGCATGTTATGAGGCCCGTAAGCCACTCGCGGCTCATGATGTGTCGTAAAGCTTCGATCACGCCAGTATACGTGACGAATGAAAAGCGCGGTCAGCTTGACCACGTCTCTCACATTAACCGTATGGTAGGTGAAGCTGAGCCACATCTGGGAACATTAGTTCTTAGGGCTGTCGTCTCAGGAGAGGTAGACGTGAGAGATACTTTTCTGGTTTTGCCGCTGTTCGTTCTGCACAATCATTGCGCCGGGAAACTGTTACGGGTAGCATATCGATTTATCATCTCGATGTTCTTCTACGTTGCTATTTTGCGGAACCATGCTGTGCGGAGGAAAAATGATAGGGCAGCGAAGTCAAAACCAGAAGCTGCGCGATTCCCGTGAGGATGCGGTCCATTTAATTGATGACTAGCAGGTAGCGCCCTCTATTCAGTACTCTATGGATTACTGTTATTACGATATTACTAACGAAATGTGCTATCCTACCACATTTCTCTTCCAATGAACTGCTGATACACTCAGAAACGTGCCTGTGATGGTGACTATTTTTTTACTTTTTTAGCGCGCCTTCATAACCTCAGTTTCGTTCGCAGTATTTCGGATTTTATTTTATTGATTATATAGCTGTTTTGTTCATTCATTCATTCATTCATTCATTCATTCATTCATTCATTCATTCATTCATTCATTCATTCATTCATTCATTCATTCATTCATTCATTCATTCATTTTAGAAGCGTAGGTTCATTGGGCATTTTGAAAGAAATAATGAAAACTATTGCCCTTGGCTGTCACTCTTCGTTTCTCATTTAGACGCACATACCTACGACAGTTTCAAGTTCACTTCATTAAGCAGGATTCAGCGTCAGCTGATCCAGCGGGCACGTTGTGTGGCGCGAGCCAATGGGGCCCTGAACTAAGGGCTCCACCCAACGAGGATAATCCTTGAGGCCTTCACAAATAAAAGTTTTCTCTCTCTCTCGCGAAACCGACAAAGGTACACGCAAAAGCATTACGTGATACACTGCTACTCAGTGAAGCCACACACGAGTACTAAACGAATAGACGACTGACAGCGCACTTTGTTGCGACTAAGTTACGCCATACGCCATTTTTGTCCTTGAAACTTGACCAACAGCACGAGTCCAGCTCTTCAAGGTTTTCTGACCACTCGCGTGTGCAAATTCACCACATTTTTCCTTTCTCTTTCTTCCATCTTTTTATTCCCTTCCCCCAGCGCATATGGTATCCACCCTGATGCTTTTCTGGTTACACTCCATGAGTTTTGCCTTTCTTTTTTCCTACGTTGTCGCAGTAGGTCTAGTTAGGATGATGAATTCATATTATTGCGATAGCAACTATATGAACAGTCTCGGCTGGATTTTGCCGTCGCCGTCGCCGCCGTCATGCACCGTATATGTATAAGTATGTATATATATATATAAAAGCCCCAAAGAAGAATAATTCAGACAAATGCTTCCGAAGCGCGGAATCGAACCAGGGACCTCTTCCTCCGCAGCGAGTGGCGCTAGCCGCTACGCCACGAAACGCAGATCCTCCACATAGGTAACGGCGAGCGTTATATACACACCTTTTACCGCTGGACGGACTCAGAGACGGCTGCGCTTATAAGCGTTTCTTCATTACCAGCGAGATGGCGTTAGGAGCGCGACAGGCGCATTAAAAAGTCGTCGGTGAGCTCGCTCGCTTCTTCTTATGCATGCTCAAGGAGAACCTTGCCCTTCCGCTGTCTGCTCGCGCGGTTTTCTTGTGCTGAGGGGAAGAGGGATGTTTTACGCTTTCACCGTGATGCCCGCGCTCATGTTACGGAGCGTACGAAAGCCACTCGAGCTCAAGGGACGCCGCTAAACGAACAAACAGAAGATGAGCGCGAACTATCAAGTGTCACAGCTCGACACTTGAAGCACGCTAGTTTCCTTCGCTGCTTCGGCCGCCTTTGCAACAGGAGCGCTGTTCAAACTGACAGTATCCATTGGCGAGCCTCACTTCGTATAGCATTAGTTTCTTGCTATCGCATTCATTGCTTCGGCCTTGCGGCGAAACTGTGACTTTTTGTTATTACAATTAAGTGTCACGCTTCCATGAAGAAAGAACTTCTCTTTTTACCTTGACGAAGACGAGTACACTTGTGAAAATGTTGGCTCCAGCGACATTTTCTGTGCAACTATTTCTCATCACTTCAGGCTCCCATCTTCCGCGAACTTCCTTCTTGTTTGAACTTCTCACTAAGTGCTTCCGAAGTGCAAATGAATTAGAATGCGCGCGAGACCGCAGAGTCATTTGCATAATTGAGCAAAAATGTCTTGTGTCAATAACGGTGGTCCTTTTCTTATTTATACTGTTCCCGTTACAAAAAACAGAGTAGTGTAAATCATTTAGGCCATTTCACTCCTCGGTGGTGAAATAGGTTTAAGAATTAGCGAAGGAAAACACACACATCAAACCGCTCTCTCCATCCCTCGTGCAGACTGCGACGCAGTAAGCGGCAGATATACGAAGTGAGTGATTTGGTTCGCAGAACGAGCAGGACAAATTTAAATTAGCGGCTCGTTTTCCGCGAACTTCTTCAGCGGCAACAACTTTGGTTGTAACGCATGCGAAATATGCGCGTCACTGCAAAAGAGACAGATGGTGGTTTCATTGTTGTGCTGGAGCTTCGGTACAATGATTCAGCGTATCAATGACGGGAAATTTAAAAGAAGCTCGATTTTTATTGCTGCATCGATGGCACTGCCCTAAACTTCGAATGAACTCGCACATTGCCTCATGACATCAGGCGATGACCGATTCAACACCCACCCTCCCCTTCGCTTGTGATCATTATCGCTTGCAGAAATTCAGGATTCTCAGAAGTGAGAAAGCTAACGTCTCACTGAGGTGAAACCATTTGAATATGCGAGAGTGTTGATGGTGATAGATCGCATTACATGTAGCGAAAGGTAACGCTGCAATACAAAATATTGCAGCTGTAGGGACAAATACGGGTGCCGGCAGAAAAACGCGAGAAGCAGCGCCAAGAATACGAGCCCAAAGGGCAGACATTTTTTCAGGTCAGCTGAATAACTTGAAGGGGTACTGAAAAAAAATTTCACGGCCGAGACAGCCTACAGGATCGATTCCCGTGAACACGTGTATGTATATCATCTGCAAAATATCAACAGCGAATATAGCTTGGAAGGTATTTTAAATGAATTTTCAAGTTGGCGTGAGCGATGGACATCCTCGCGCTACTGACACCCTCAAAGGGGGCCCCTGGTGACCCCTTGCTCCCCTCACGTGACCACGCTGTAACAAGTTATGATGACGTCATAGCCGCCATTTTATTTTGCCGCGTTCGCTTCAGCAGCCTACTTCTGGGCAGGTGTTCGCGAACCGCGCGGAAATGCGTCACAGTTCTGTGTGCTGACGTGGTCGAGCGCTGCACCCGCTAGGTGGTGATAGTTGCACAAGGAGGCTTGTCGTTTTTGAAACCGCAGCTGACACTGGCCGGTAATGAGGAGCCTGTAATTAATTATCTGTAGCGCGCTGCAGCAAACGATGTGCCGTGTTGTGACTAACAGGCCCCCAGTAACACATTGCAGCAAAAACACACCAGGCCAAAATTTTTGTTTCAGTACCCCTTTAATGCGCCTGCTTATTAACTTGGTACACTTCTGCAAAGATGACAAACCCTGCGCACGCACAACAAGCTGGTGCGAGCGATGTTATTCGGGCTGAAATGCGCTTTACTCTGAGAAAGATGCGACACTTGGTGGTACAAAGCGTTCGTTGTTGGAACTGATGTAATTCGACAGACAGAAAAGCAACTCGTTTTGTCATTTTGATCGCGTTCAAGCTGCGAATGCAGGCGCTTGGCTATGACTGAATCAACGACATCTTTTGCAAGATTCATACGGAAAGGACGGGCAAAGAAGTAGAATATTTGTAGAGCTAAAACGAACTTACTGATGATCTGAAGCCTGTTATGCATATATGTACGGCTAAACACTGAGAAATAATTTATAAAGCCTTACTTTACTCGCTTCAAAAATAAGCCTTTCGTTCTGTGCTATGATCACATATGCGAAAATGTAGGCATTATAATTCGGGAACAAGACTGTGCATTTGTCGGGATAGCCAGCGTATCACGTCCTTCGCTGTCTGGTTTAAAAAACAAAGCGTTCTGTCGTTGCTGGACAAAGTGGAAACAGTGACACATGAGATAATCGATGGTCTATTCACACGAGAACTTAGAGCGCACTGTTTAACAAAAACGTTGTACTCACGAGGGAGTTCTGAGAGAGGAGTATCCGTAGTTCAGTCCTTTTTGTGTTCACCATTATCATCGTAATCATTATCCCTACATCATCATTTGAGCTTATTTTATGCACTGTGCGAGTTTAACGCCAATAGTCGTTCATCAACAGTACTAGAAATGTGTGCGTGTGGGTGTTTTATTGCCACGTGAACTCCTGTAAGCGAACTGTACATTACCATGCTATTTTAACTTGTTTCATTCTGCTGTATGTTTTTTTTTCTTTAGTTATGTTTTTTTTTATTTTGGGTAACAGCTTTCCTTTTTCGCTGCAGAACTTACTGAAATGGAGTAGCCGAGGTGATGAAAACTTCAGCCTTTCCACAGCAAGACATTTAAAGCAGAAAACAGAATCATTTAACGCTATTTCGATTATACCTTCTATTCGCACGTTAAATGTAGTTCAACAGTGATCGCAGCGCTGTCTTAAAACGAGTGAGCATGACAGCTCGGCTGATAGACCGACCTAGAGTAGTTAAAGGATACGCTGCGCCCCGCCACGGTGGTCTAGTGGTTATGGCGCTCGGCTGCTGACCCGAAGGTCGCGGGATCGAATCCCGATCGCGGCGGCTGCATTTTCGATGGAGGCGAAAATGGTTGACGCCCGTGTGCGTAGATTTAGGTGCACGTTAAAGAACCCCAGGTGGTCGAAATTTCCGGAGCCCTCCACTACGGCGTCCCTCATAATCATATCGTGGTTTTGGGACGTTAAACCCCAGATATTATTATTAGAGAATACGCTGCGCAAACAAGGAAACCAGGAGGAAATACGACAGATAGTCCTTCTGGTCCTCGGGAGCTTTCAATAGGCGCTTTATTTTAGGAGCACGTCTTAATTCCGGGGCTCTCGAGCACGGTTTGGCAGGGCGTGGTCACGAAGCGACAACTATAGAGCCGTCATCTAGATGCGTCGCGTAGCCGAAGGCTCAATATTAAGATGAGTAGAGGCAGACGAGCTTTCTTCAGCAATTTTTCTCGGCACGTGGCGCCGAGTTGCGGCGTCAGTTGGTGCGATGTTCGCGCGTACCGTAAGTTTTCTTGGGTGTTCCGCGCACACACCCGGCCGGCGCGAATGCCAGCGTCGCACGACTGCAGGTGTCGCGATAGCCAAAGCAAGCAAGCGAAGATAAGTGGTAAAACGTAGCATCCCAAGAATTCAGGAAGGCAGCTGGCATATGTAATGCGAAAAAATCGCCGTCATCAGCCGCCTGGAAAACGAGGCCGTTCGTACAACATTGGGATATCAGGAAACGATAGAGCCAGGGCGAGCGGTATATGTCGCATTGTTTTATTTTTATCGCACGCAAAACATACAAAACATACATACAAAGTTTCATACAAAACTTCGGTACTGTATGAGAATGATCGCCTATCTACGGAGAGCTTCGGTGGTGGGTAACGGAAAACGGGGGGGGGGGGCGGTATAGGAGGGAGTGCGGTGCGCAGGCGATAGGAGACGCACGCTTAGCGACGATCAATTTCAATAAACGCCGCAACCAACGCGACCTTCTCTGAGAAGAATTTGTGCGCTGCGCTGTGTTGCGTATGCGCTTTGGGGCCATCGATCGTAATCGAATCAGGTCGGTGCGCACTTTTTTTCTGTTTCGCGCACGAGTTTCTCACGCGCTCCTTGTTTAGTTGCTGCGTGCAAAATCATGCGGCTGGTCATTGACGTTGAGGTGGAACTAATACAAACCGCAAGTCAGATGGTCGGTTTGTGTAACGCTCTCTCTCTCGCGCGCGCGCCTGTGTGTGTGTGTGTGTGTGTGTGTGTGTGTGTGTGTGTGTGTGTGTGTGTGTGTGTGTGTGTGTGTGTGTGTGTTATGCATTTTTTATCTTTCTCTTTCCAATCACCTATTCCCTCAACCCAGTGCAGCGTAGCGTATCGGATACTACCATCTGGTTAACGTCCCTGCCTTCCTCTTCTCTCTCGTCATCGTAATCATTGGTCATCGCTAACACCACATAGCAAGATATGACGCTCCTTGGCCAACCCTTGCCCTTGCGCCACAAAAACGCTCATTAATCAAATCAAATCCTCTTCGCTCTCTTGACAGTCCGATATGTCAGTCCGAGCGCTGCGCAGTCCTAAGTATGAATCAATACCAACTCGCTCAATTTTCTCTTCTAAGTTCGATATGTATTGCATTACTAGAGAGGGAGAGAGAAGGAGAGAGAGAGGAAAGGCGAGAAAGTTGAGCGCTGTCCTGGATTTACTTATTGCGGTTCTTCACCATGCTGACAGTTGCGTTTTAGTTTGATTTACTTCTTGGTTCTGAACTTCTTTACTATTCATAGCATCAGAACTTCCTGGCCTGTGCTGAGCACTCACACAAAAATTTATGACACTAAGGGTCATGTTAGCGTGAACATGAAACAGTCCAGAAAATAGTGCAGGAAGCAGCAGGTCGGGCGTTAAGCTTCAACCGTTTCTTCTAACTGCGGAGCCAATAGACTACGGTATGAAAGTACGGTATAGGGCACAAGAGGTGAGAGGGAGGTCGGGGGCAGTCTTATTCGGATAAATAATGGGGCTTTCAAATAAAGTAGTCATGGCGGTCCTTCAGCACACAGCGACACGCTTGAACGGCTTCGGCTTGAACGTCAAAAAGGAACGCTGTCTGATGTGTGCAGTGTATTCATATGGGTTTGTTAGTACACCTTTTCAAGCAACACTATATGGAAATTTCACTCAAGGAAAATCTTGTGTGGAACTAACTTTAACTGAAACCATAGCGAACCAACCAACCAACCTAATCTGGCAACTTGTCAGTATGTTGAATGGCACGCGTGCGCACACACGCACGCGTGTGTGCGTGTGTTTATAATTAATTAATTAATTAATTAATTAATTAATTAATTAATAATTAATTAATTAATTAATTAATTAATTAATTAATTAATTAACTTACCTTCTCACTCACTCACTTACTCACTCACTCACTCACTTACTCACTCACTCACTCACTCACTCACTCAATTGCTTACTTAATTGTTTAGTTTAATAATTACTAAAGTTACTTATTTCATTGCTTAATTAGCTAATTTCCCCTTAATTAATTAAAATACTCTCATTAATTACTTAAAATACTCTCAATTCCGAACGGCGTTAAAGAGAGAAGTGGTTAGTATATCGCTAAGCGTTGACGTGTGACGTTGTCATCTTCCTATCTTGTCCATGTCTGTTCGCCTGCACAATGTTTCGCGGGAGTGTTCAATAAACATGTACATTATGCAGTGTTATCACAGCTTGAAAAGATGAATGGTATGGGTTTTTGGCGACTGATGCGGGAGGTGGTTCCATTCAGATGTAGTCTTTGGCAGGAATGAAATGATCGATATTCTGCTGCTTGATTTTATACGAGGCTAGCGCCAGCAACATAAAACTTTCACAAGTTATTTATTTGAAAGAATCGTCCATTTCGCGCGTCTTTTCTCGTAACTTTTGGTGAAAATGTTTGTGTTTCTGCCAGGAATCGTCATTGTTCAGTGGCTTGCACGACAGGCAAGTCGTGTACTCTACACGAGAAAATGCGGTAATAGGCGCGGAACGCGCAGTTTGCGGTTGTGCAGTGTCCCCCGGAGTTTGGGCAAGCTAATTCAATAACCCATATTTGCGGCGCGTTGCTACGGGACTAAACGCTGCGCCAGACTTGCAAATGTTTGCGAGGTGATTGGTGGCTGCGGTGCATGCGTCGCAGCGTTTCCATCAAACTGGGCGCTGGCGCTGTTTGCTTACATTGGTTTGTTATTGCTCGTCCGGGTTATTCCCAGTACCAGAAGAGAACAGAAAAAAAAAAGAAAAAAAAAGACTTATCTTATTGTGCACGCTGAAGCGAGACAACGCGGAACATCATTTCCTCGAAGACATATTTTGTGCTATGAAACAATCGTACTGGAAAGCTGATTATGACGCGCGTCGCCACTGCACTATCATAATCAGCATCAATATTGCTGTCGTCGTAATAATGATAATGATAATTATAGTAATAATAAAAACTCACAGGGCCCCATATATTCGCCTTAGACGGCTCGAAGGCGAAATACATCGTATTTTTCTTCTCACTGGATGCATTGATCTTCCCCCGCCCACCCTCCGAATGCTTGCTGCACTTAACGTGGTTTTGCACTGCCCCTGCATCGGAGGCATTACAAGGTTTCTGCACCTTACCTGATTGTGCACTGCCTCCGTGATCGCTCCACCTTTGGCAAAGCGCGATGTCATGTGATGACTTCATCATGTGACGTCACGATAGCGTCGTGATGACGTCATATGGTGACGAAATCACGTGATGATAATTTTTGCATCACTCGTGTTTACGCAGACGACGTTTTTTTTGCGTTTGATGAGGCATTTAAGGCTTTCGAAATACTACTACTACTACTACTACTACTACTACTACTACTACTACTACTACTACTACTACTACTACTACTAAATAATCAAATCAAATCAAATCAAATCAAACGTTTATTTAATGTGCCCAGGAACAACCGTAAGGTCTTTGTACTGGCGCACGAAAAAAACAAAAAAACAAAACAAAGGAAACATTCATAATAAAATATCAGGAATAAAAAACGTTACAAAATTGCACATATACAACTATGCGCAGGCAGAAAAAAAAATAATAATAATAATGTTCTTTACCGCTCCTTTAACTATTATCTTCTTTTTTTTTTATCGCGCGCCTGCTCTTCTCTCCGCTGTCCTTTCCATCTTTCTCTCCCTTTCCCCCTCCCCTTAGTGTAGGGTAGCAAACCGGATGCTACAATTCTGGTTAACCTCCCTGCCTTTCTCTCGTTTTATTATCTCTCTCTCTCTCTACAAGCAACATGAGAGCACGCGCTTTTCTTTCCCATTAAAATAAAGTGCGCGCGGCAAGGAATCGAAGCGTCGACCTCTTGCTGCTCGTCCCATCCGAAGTTCCAAGTTTTCTCGTGAGATAAAAACTCGGGGATGACACTATCAGCCAGGGAAACGAGTATCTACAGTCCTTATAGCTTGATAGATACGGTCGCATACACTGCGCAACGTTTAGAGGCCTACATATATATTTCCTTGATTGTAGAGCAACACAAACACACAGCGCCCAGTAAGCAAACAGTCTCGGGATAGTTTTGCGTCGCGTTCTCGCGAAGGTGATTTATTATACGTGCCGATTCTCGAAGAGTGCGCGCGAGCAAAGGGCAAGAAGCGATTGCACCCCCCTCCCCCCTCACCCAGACCAGGAACTTATTGCGGCGTTGCGTGCACAGATTTACAGAGGCGCGCGTTGGAGTGTGAGGAGAGCAGAGCAAACTCCCAATTTCCGGGCAGACCAAACACCGCCGAATATCCGCCCAAGGTAAACACCCCCCAGATCTGGATCTTTATTCCGGCTGGCCGCTGCCCTTCACGTTCTGTATTGTTTTTGCGTGCTGTGCTTAAGCTCACGTATATGTTATTGGAGATATCGCTCGGGCCCAGACACCGCGGCACGTCCCGGAAGTGAACGCATCTTTCACGCAATTAGTTGTTTCAAGGAGGCTCCCAATACATAAATTTGCCTTCAGTGTGTGTGCCTGCGTACCACTCGGTGATATATTAAGACATGTTTCCCGAACACACAAATGTGACTTATAACTGATGTAGCTGCGTATGTAACTCTACCATAAATTTGTCGTGACCGAATTATGATTAAGATGTCGCTTTGTCCCTTCAAAGGGGCCTTGCAAATTCTAATCGACGGCGTTCTGGAAGGCTATATGCCTTTAGCCCTAACATCCTTTTGTTTCTTGTCCCTTGTACAAGAATACAATAAAACAAATTTTGAAATTGAAAAAAATTGAAAAAATTGAAACCTGGAGTGTGTAATATTGAATGCTGAGATGAACGAAAAACAATTATAAAAATTGGTGCACTAAAACTGAAATTATTCGTCTTCAACGTTCCAAACCCGAGCGGTCGATGAGAGGAAATGTCCCCTTTTGAATTTCACCCTGCCATTGACGTCACTGGCTGCTTCTAATCACCGTGCGCCTCTTAGAGAGATATACCGGAAATCTCGCCTCCTGGTGGCCGTTTCGCAGCGCACCTAGTGTCGTGCTGCAATTGTTTTGAAAATGTCTAACAACGGAAATGTGTTTGTATGCGATAAAGCATAAAAAGTGTACTTAAGCAAAGGTTTCGTATCTCAGATTTCAGTGGCGACGTCGTACGCGAGAACCTCGGCGACGGCTAGCGTACAGAAATTCGACCCTGGATGGTGCACCGGTGACATCCGCATTTGTATGCGCCGTTTTTCAATCACTAATCGCTCGATGATGGGCTTGTCGGCAATCAGCACTTTCTAATATGGCGATCTGATCTTTAAGCAGTTGACTTGTCATTTCACGTTGCCACATTTCATTGTTGCCTGGATATGAACGTGTGCCTGTCGTTGTTTCCTGTCGCAATTGAAGTGTTTCGCTGCTAAGCGCGGGAATGAAGATCCAATTCCCAACACGGAGGAAGGAGTTAGGAGGGAACATTGCGCATTGCTATAGAAAAAGAAAGAAAGAAGTTTACACTAGCCGTGTGAGGAGGAGGAGGAGGAAAGGAAGAACGGAAGGACAGTGAGCTTAGCCAGTTCTCAGACCGGCCGGCTACCCTGTGCTGGGGAAAGGGGAAGGGGGAGCAGTGTGAAACTTAAGAAACCTCGAGGCTGGTCGATTTTACGGGCTTAACCTGGCCTTCTTGGCTGATGCTAGGTCTTGCCTTGGCGTAGACAGAGTCGAGTCGAATCGCAACCTGTCACAGACCTTACAAGAATGTCCAAATTCCAGCGGCAGAAACTCACGTGCAAACCTGGCTGTGGCATCCCCGGTAGAAGCGCGGGCCTTCGGTCATACTCGGCTTGCGCAACGCCGGGCAAACTCGGCGCAGTGGCTGCGCCTCGGCGCATGCGCGCCTAGGAGCAGCCACCGCGCCGAGCCCAGGTGGTGCGCTACGTTAAGCTGTGGTGTGTCGGTGGTTGCTATGCTAGGCATCGGCGCGGCGAACTTTCTTGCGGGGAACAACCGTTGCTATGCCGTGCTTAACAGCCTCGGTGTTAAAAAAGGAAGGAAGGAAGGAAAGTTGTCCGTCAGGCACGCTCACGCTTAGCTTCGCTTGCTCCCGTTTTCCCGACAGGGTAAGGGCTCCTGAATTGTCCTATCAAGTGTGATTTGTTACAGAAGCGGCCACATTACGGGGGAACCAAACGTTTAATAAAACAGCGACAAAATACTTGTCCTGTGAAGTGTGCTCTGTTACATTTATTCATATATTGGGAAAGCCATCGCTAAGTGCAAGAGACGGAATACATGTCTTCTGAAGTGTGCTCTGTTACACTAAGATTGGTATACTGGGGAAGTCGTCGCTAAGTGCAAGACAAAATACTTGTCCTGTGAAGCGTGCACTGTTACAATAATGGTCATATAGGGGGGAAGCCATCTTTAATTTCAAGAAAGACAAAATGCTTGTCCTGTAAAGCGTGCTCTGTTACACTAAGAGTCGTATAAGGGGGAAGCCATCTTTAATTGCAAGAAAGACAAAATGCTTCTCTTGCACAGCTTCCTTTGTTACAAGGAGAGTATCCTGACGGAATAGCCAATACGTAATGTCCCTGCGACAAACAATCGCAGCATATCCACGAAGTGAACGATGGCGAGCGGGCGAAGCTTCGTGGGATCATTAACCATGAATTCGCCCGTACATTGCCCACTCGATCATGCAAGGGCGTGACAACACGTGTGTACAGTATATACAAAGTTGTTTATGAATGACACTGCGTATGTGGTGTTGAGATGTGGGCGGCGTTTTCCTTTCATTATGAGCGCCTTATGAAAGGTGAAACGTAAAGCCAAAGGTTCTTTTATGGGATCCTGAAATTTGAGAAGACGAGGTCAATGCAAGTCTCTCTGATCGAGCCTGAAGGAAGTGCGGAGCTGGGCGGCGTTCTTTCTTTCTCTTCCGTTTTCTGTTCCTTTCCTCCTCTGTTTTTTCTCTTTATTTATTTTTATTTCTATTTTTCTTCCTATTTATTATTTCTCTCTATTTCTCGCTTTTGCATTTCGTATATGTGGTTTTGCCTGCGCCCACTCGTCATCATTCACTTCGTGGATACGCTGTGATTCTGAAATTTTCCCCATCGGCATCATCATCAAGGTGCTCGCAGAACAAGAGGAAGAAGACGTCTCTTTGGCGCGACCGGCGAGTACTAGCGTGGCTATAACGGCGCGACAACGGACAAGCCTCGACCCTAAGGAGCTTCGCCCCTAAAAGAAAATGGTAGCAGAAACTGCATGATGTATAATTGTGAAATACTGCATTATTCAGAATGCTGTCATTTACCCAACGTGTGGCAACACGAGCCGATATTAGCTATCGTTTATGCAACCCTGACATTCGTTACTTGTTGCGGCAACTGTGATGACCTGCCTTCGTGCAGGAACCGCCACGGTGGTCAAGTGGTTATCGTGCTCGACTGCTGACCTGCAGGGTCGCGGGATCGAATCCCGGCGGCGGCGGCGCCTGCATTTTCGATGGAGGCGAAACTGCTTGAGGCCCGTGTACTTAGATTTAGGTGCACGTTAAAGAACCCCAGGTGGTCGAAATTTCCGGAGCCCTCCACTACGGCCCCTCTGATATTCATATTGTGGTTTTGGGGCGTTAAACCGCAGATATTATTATTATTATTATTATTATTATTATTATTATTATTATTATTATTATTATTATTATTATTATTATTATTATTATTATTATTATTATTATTATTATTATTACAGTATCGATTGAGTATGGCTCTCGAAAACGGTGCCGAATCGACACGAATACTTTGCTGTCGAAGCTTAAGGACATGAATCTAAAGCAAACAAAAGCAAACAAGCTACAGAGCGCACGACGGCCACTTCATAGATTTCAGGTGGACGACAACCACTTTCGGCGGTGCGGCCATGTTTATCGGGCGCGCGAATGCGCAGTTCACACCAGGTATTCCGGTATACGCGAAGCTTTTTGCGTATAGCGATGTGCCGGAGAGACTAAAAAGACGCTATTATTCATAGAAGGCACACCCGCTAAGCAAAGAAGGAACACCGCCGTCGCACTCGCCTATAATATGTACAGTAGCGGCCAATATGAGTTGCAACATGCTGCCCGTGGTCAAAGCGGCACCAACACTGCACGGTGGCGCCGACGTAAAAAAAAAAAAAAAAGCTTAGAGGGCGCTCGAGCATCGCCGTCAAGAGTAGAACGCGATAGCGTAATCGCCGGACCCCGTTCGCTTCGCCTTCTCAATCCCTAGCCTGGCTTGTGTTGCAGTGTAGGCTTGGGGCTCCTTCAGCCATGGCCACCGTGTTGCAACTCGTATTGAGCGTCACTGTACATTTGCTTGTTGGAGCGCATCGCACCGAGATTTTAAAGTTGCTCACTTAGTTCATGTGCCACTTAAGAAGCTTAACAATGCAGAAGCGTGGTAACCTGGGCCAGTTGATAATGGTTCATTGCGGAACAGCGCAAAAAAAAGGATGAAATGCGTTCGACGCATTGAGTGGAAGTATCTAGGCCACATTACCCATTTTTCACACCCGACTTTGAGGACTCCATGTGGTGTGGTTCAAATGATTTCTCGGTTTCTTTTTAACTGCGAACTGGTTAATGTCAGAAAATCGCCGTTAGACGCGAACGAAAATTGTTTACGCTCTCTTCGTCCTCTTCGCTCGCAGAACACGTGCGCCGATTTGTATGGCGTGGGATGCAATAACCCTGATTGCAATACTCTGAAAGAGAGAAACAGAGACGGAAAGAAAGACATAAACAAGGAAAAAGAGAATACTTCTTTCCGAGAAATAATTCTTCTAGAGGCGGGATTCGAACCCGCGTACCCACGATCCGAAGGCGAGCGTCCTAACCACTCGGCCATCCAGGCACGCTAGCAGAGCATAGCATAGCCTTGTAAAGTGTAGTGTAGCAAGGGTGTGGGAAAGGGAAGTGAGCGTGAGAAGGAGAGATCTGATGGGGAGGAGGAGGGAAATGAGGAGGGGAGAGAGTAAAGCGTAGCACAGAAGGAATGAGAAAAAGAAAAATAGAGAGAAATACAGACAGAAAAAGAAAAAAAAAGAGAGAACATCAACAAGAGATAGAGAAAGACGTAGAACGAGAAAAAAAGACAGAAAGATAACGGAAGCAAGCATCGCGTCGTCTAGCGACCAGATACCGCACCACCTAGCCAAGCCGCGCATACGCATTAGCTAAGCCACGCCCACCGACGGAGACATCGCGCGCAACCTCTGCATATCCTGGCTGCATACTCCCGATGAGGAAGCCGCGCATATCGAAGCTAATAGACGTGTCGGTCGACGGGGAGTATAGGAGCGGCGACGGGTCCGTGCTTCGCTGTGCCATGCTTTGCGCGACTTAGTGCAAACTGCCCGCAATTTTTTTACAAGAGATTGCTGTAATAGCATTGTGGACAACCCTCAGATCAGATTCGTATATTCTCACGCAAGGCAGATGCTACCTGAAAGCACGAAGGAATTGCTTCATTTTGCTGAACATATCGTAAGTGGCGCGAAGCTAGGGACATGAAAAAGGGCCGGAGGAAAGAGACAGAAGAGCGCCAAACTACCAACTGTTTATTGCCAGCGCAGGCTGAAAAAACAGGTAAACTTCCACACATGCGCAGTGGAGTGGGAGAGTTACCCCAAACATGACATCACGTGAGCAGTTCATTAAAGAAGGACAACTCAGACTGAAAGAGAACAATGGATGTGTCACTGACACAAGCGGACCCTTTACTTCTAATATGATACGCCTCTAGTAATTCCCTTGCTGTCTGATCTCTGCTTTTGCCGATAATCCTAGCTTGCGCAAAACGTGGCACACACGAGCATGACCTGACATGCGCGGGAAGGTGCGCACCATCACTCTTACCTATGCTGTTGGCATGCTCCCTGAGGCGGTCGTTGATACACCGACCCGTTTGACCGATGTAGGTCTTGCCACAGCTCAGGGGAATTTCATATACAACCCCTTCGGCACAACGCCTGAATGGTTTTACGTGCCTCTTTTGGCACCCTTGCTCCTTAGCACGAGAGATTCGTCGGCACAAGTGCGCCAGTTTATTCGGAGCGGAAAACACAACAGGGATCGCGAACCTGGCGGCCACCTTCTTGAGGTTGTGGCTCAACTTGTGCAAGTACGGCACCACCTGTGGTTTGACGCGCTCCTGTTCTCTCGAGTGCTCTTCCTGAGTGCTGAAGTTCAGCTTCCGTAGCAGAGATTCGGCAACGGCATACAAGACCGCCCGAGGAAAGCCAGCCTTTTCCAGTCTGCCAATCTGATTACACAGGCTGGTCTGCATCATGTGCGGACACGATCTGCGCAGCGCGGATTGAAGGCAATGCTGAGCAATACTACGTTTTACAGTCTTAGAATGCGCGGAATCAAATGGCAAAAGCTCTTTTTTACTGCGAGGCATGTAAGCACAGCAAACATGATCGCTTTTCACGGCCAGGTTAATGTCTAAAAACTGCAAAGCATTGTCGGTAGGAAGCTCATGAGTGAAGGTTAATCCTTTGGAATTTGCGTTAAAGGCATTTAAAATGAAGTCCACCATTTCATGGTAGGGCACTGGGCACGTCTTATCTAAAACAATTAAAAAATCGTCAACATATCTAAAAACATAAAAAGGATGTGATGAATTAGAAACACATTGTAGTGCCTGGTCAATAAGGGATAAAAAGATGTCACATAAAATAGGTGCTACACTTGACCCGATGCAAATGCCTTTCTTTTGCAAATAAATGTTTGCTTCAAAAGTAACGAAAGTACTCTTGAGGTACGCTTCCAGTACAGACATGAAATTAGTTACCGACATTTCAGCACAAGCAACAAAATTAGCCTCACCGCTTTTTTCAATACATAGCTTAACAGCAGCAAAGAGCTCAGGGTGTGGAACTGAATAAAAAAGATCAGTCACATCGACAGAAAAAAGATACCCTGTGTTCACTTTGCAGCGAAAGAACTCTACAACTTCATCAGAATTTCTTATTAGAAAAGGGTCATTGATGGAAAGGCACTTGAGCGACTTTTGCAGAAACCGACTGACATGCTCTTGCCATGCACCCCGCTCACTAATTATCGTTCGGAAAGGAATGTCCGCCTTATGCGTCTTCGCGCTGAAAAAAGCTATCAAACTATCCGCTTTTGACTTGGAAATCTGCTTAGCCAAACGTTCAGCGCCGACTTCCTCACAGAGTTTGCTAACATTCTTCTTCACTTTTGCCAAGCTCACTTTAACGCTCTTGAAATTCTTATTAATAGCCTGCAAGGCTTTTTCATTAAAGACAGATGTAGGTAAAATCACAAAACCACCCTCTTTGTCCGACTGCATTAACCGTAAATCATTGTCTCTGAAAAACGACACAACATGATTAAAAGCGCGCACATGGTGTCCAGTTGCTGGTCTTGGAGCACATCTCTGAAGACAGTCGACGCCGTCCAGTAAACATCGCTCACGTTGCTCCAACGAAGCTTTGCTTGCAACTCTTCGGTTTAGAGCTAGTAGCTCATGTGCGGAGATGGCCGGCTCAATACCAAACTTAGGGCCTTTGTAGAGAAGACGGTTGACATCTTCAGGTAGGGGCGTGTCACACATGACCTTCACTGACCCGAGCTGCACGGTTATCTTGTCATTTAAGCGAAGAGATTTAAGCAGGCTCGTAAGCATGTACTTCCATGTAGCCTCAATTTCAGCATTGATGAGCCTACGTTGTTCCTTCAATTTCTTCAACGCAACCCACTCAGGAAAGTTGGCGTAACAAATGCTTCTCAAGAGTTCATTACACAGCCTCACTTGCCGCCCTAACTCAGAGCGTAAAATCTTGCTCACCCGTTTTACATGTCCCCAAGAAGGCAGGACACAACCGAAGAGGGAGGTGACTTCACGAGGTGGAAATCCTTTCCGTATGCAGAAGCCCAAATATCTTGATTGACAAGTCGAGGCAACTATATTCCACTTGACATTGTGCAGGTCAGGAAGTCCAGAAGAAAGGTTTCCGGGAACAGACAAGCCCGAGCCCACTGTACTAGAAATATACTCTAAAAGAACTTGTTTTTGGGCGAGTTGGTGCCTTAGTTTGCTGAACATATCGTAAGTGGCGCGAAGCTAGGGACATGAAAAAGGGCCGGAGGAAAGAGACAGAAGAGCGCCAAACTACCAACTGTTTATTGCCAGTTGGTAGTTTATTGCCAGTTGGTAGAGCATGCCAACAGCATAGGTAAGAGTGATGGTGCGCACCTTCCCGCGCATGTCAGGTCATGCTCGTGTGTGCCACGTTTTGCGCAAGCTAGGATTATCGGCAAAAGCAGAGATCAGACAGCAAGGGAATTACTAGAGGCGTATCATATTAGAAGTAAAGGGTCCGCTTGTGTCAGTGACACATCCATTGTTCTCTTTCAGTCTGAGTTGTCCTTCTTTAATGAACTGCTCACGTGATGTCATGTTTGGGGTAACTCTCCCACTCCACTGCGCATGTGTGGAAGTTTACCTGTTTTTTCAGCCTGCGCTGGCAATAAACAGTTGGTAGTTTGGCGCTCTTCTGTCTCTTTCCTCCGGCCCTTTTTCATGTCCCTAGCTTCGCGCCACTTACGATATGTTCAGCAAACTAAGGCACCAACTCGCCCAAAAACAAGTTCTTTTAGAATTGCTTCATTGTTTTGCTAAATTCAACCATAAATTCTCTAAGCTTAAGGATACTGCAGGAACCTGATTTTTTCAGAGTGAAAGAGAGACCACGGCGCTTGCCACGCGTTCACAATAGATTTTATGTAAAGCACCGCCGTGTGAGTCGAGAGCTCTTGGGTTACTTCTGCCTCCAATAAAGCGTAGGAGCTGCCTTATTTGCATTCTGGGTAAGGATGTCTTGCGAAACTGCGGGAAGGCGTGTTTGAGCATGTTTTTTGTTCACCAGAGTCTAATTTTAGCCGGCTTGACAAACTGGTACTAGCCTTCTGCACACGCTGCGACGCACGTTAGGCCATCTCCTTTTCCGGTACGTTCTCAGGCGTGCATGCAGTTCTGTAGCAACCACCGCAAATGATAACAAATTGGTTGTGGGTTCGAGAGTAAATATTGGCGCCAGATTCACGGCATGGTTGTCATTTATTCAGAGGTCTTCCGCGAACACCTCTTCCGCGACTGTGAGGGCGTAGGAGGGGGTGGGGAAGGAGAGAGCATATGAAGACAGACGATGCAGTACACATTGTCTACCGGTGAATATCTCGAAACCTGGAAGGTGTATTTCCTCGGATAAAATTTTCAATAATGCAGTTGTTGAGGCTGCTGAGCTTGCTGCAACGCTACGGTGCAGCGAGTGGTAAAAAAATGTGACTCGACACATCTTTTTTTGCGGGCGCTCTCAGAAGAAACGCGATCCCCCGATGCTTCACCCGGCTTCGCAGCTGAAGCTCTTGTAGACACATCCTTGACTTAAGTAGTAATACACGTGCACTATCAGAACACTTTACATTTTGGAGGAGTCATGGACCCCACTAGTGGTAACATTGTCATCCTTTTGTTTACCTATTTGAAGACTAACGGACACATACGCATCAGCGCACTTATTGATCCTTTCCTCTCTTCCTTCCGTCCTCTCTGTTTCATCTTTTTATAGTTCAAACTTGATTTTACGAAACCCGATTTTACGAATTTCCGGATTTAACGAATACATTCGGATTCCCCCCGCAGTTGCCTATAGGCTTAATGCTATTACGAACTCGAAATAACGAAACAAGCTTCGCCGCCAAACCCGATTAAACGAAGCATTCCGAGAAAAAAGATGCACGAAAAAGAGGTTTTTACAAATTTATGGCGTCTCGAATGTCTGGCAGTGTGCTGCCAGGCTGCGTCGAGGCTGCGTCGGGCTCCATGAGCAGGAAGAGGCATCGCCCAGTTCTTGGGAAGAGCTTCGTCGGCGTGACGAGGTGGCCGCAGATCATAACTTCGACGACTTCGTGGTCGCCGACGCGGACACTGACGCAACAGAAGTTCTCGACGACGAGGAGATGGTGCAGCTTGTTTCTGGCACAAAAGAGGAGTCTGAAGATGCTAACGATCCGGATGCTGTCGAAGCTCCCGTCCGGGGGTGTTAGGAAAAGCAGAAAAAAAGAAACATATAAAAATAAAGAAAAAAGAACATAAAGATTGCTTTCGCATTCGAATGCACAAGGGACTCTGTAGGTTTTTATTGTAACTAACGCACTACATGTCGTCTTTCTCGTCGTAGTAATGTACATGTGTACAGAGCAGTTAACACCAACAGCAAAAATAATAAAAGAACGCTAAAAGAATAACCGCGCTATCGTATGTGGATGTCGTATCTCACGTCTCTTTTTTAGCGTTTCAAAGAAACTAAAAATCTGGTTTCACAGATGACCTATGCAAGACCATCAGTGCTAGGTAGTTGCAAGGTCTGAGTACGGGCTAGTTGGTATTCCATTTCAAATTGTGATTACAGCGCAAAAGAAGATGCGGGACAAATAGACCAGCGAAGACGAGCGCTAGGTAGTGTTGACAGTACACGTAATTACTGTGCGGCTATTGAATAAAATCTCACGAAATACTGTGAACACTCTTTTCTACGAACGTCGGTTTAACGAATATTTCAGAATAACGAACTTTTAGTAAATACCCGGTGGTTTTCCTATGCAATGTATGCAAAAATCTTTCAGTTGAACGAACTTGATCCGCGGACCCGGGCTCATTTTTGAAATCTATTCAACGAAGTTTCGCGCTCTGCAGCACTGGCGTATAGACTATGCCCGCCGCCCGCAAATCGCCTATTCATCGGCGGCGGTGCATCATCGCTTGTGTACGCAGCGCCGTCGATGCAAACCTTGAAAGAGATAGCGCACATAGGAACACAGACAAAAGAAAGAAACGTACACACATTGGCGCTGTGTGTGTACGTTTCTTTCTTTTGTCCGTGTTCTTATGTGCGCTATCTCTTTCAAGTATGACGAACCAACAAGCTCACATCGCCACCCTAGAGGCAAACCTGCCATGCGGGAGACGAAAACGAGCAACGTGCGCGCCAGTTTCTTTGTTCTTTTTTTTTTCTATCTAGTCGGTATTGTTTGACCATCATCATTTCGGAACAACAGCGCAGTTCGTGGACCGTACGCCCATTTTTGTAGGAGTTCGACGAAACGGAAGCGACTGTCTCTCTCAGAGAAGCTGAACATCCTTCAGCGTAGGGACATATTAGGACATATTAGAAGGTTGTGAGACTTCGTGTCAAAGCAACAAGTTGTGCTAGAGGCAGCGCACATAAACGTAGCGTACATTCTCTGGACAGCTTTGTCTCTAAATTCTTGCGCTTTAAGGGCGCCAGACCAAATGAAAATCCCTTAAAGTTAACCCAAGTGAGAGTTCACTGTATTCATCATTTGGGCACTCGGTGTTGTTTAAAGAAATATTTCTGGACGGACTAATTTGTATGTCAGAGTAGCGAAGAAGTGGTATTTTGTCGACTCAAAAATAAAAAAAATATCAGAAGATGCCTTAGGGAGCTCAACGCTAATTAAAATGTCATTGGAGAATACTAGGTCAGGCGGAAGCGGCTGTGGCGCGGGTGCAGTCCTGATTGTCGAGCGCATTTCACTGCGAGCATTGGCCTGAAGGGCTTTGGTTATTCTCGTCAGGTTAGTCTACAATGCAGTGGAGAATTAAGACAGCGCCAATATTACTCCAAGCTGCGTCCCCTACATAGAAAGCGGAACAAAAAGCAGCACTGTAAAGTAAAACAAAAATTGTACAGGCATCAAAAGGAAATTAAAATTCAGGCGGGAAACAATTCCAGGAAAACACACTGTCTCAAATACGCGAGAAGTCATTATCATTTGTGGAGATAAGGAATTTATTCACTACTTTAAGCTCCATAAGCCCACCTAATCAGCTTTATTCAGGCTTTTCTATATTGCTGCATTCACGTGTTCGTTCTCTAATGTGGATATTTTTTTACGAACGCCACGCTGGAGTAGAGTTGCCTACGTCGTTCTTCTTTTTAATTAGACACTACATGTCTTTAACTAAACCTGGCGTCCACTCAAGCATTTATCATAGGATTAAACGTTGAATTAGCTCGCTTATCTTCGCAATACCGCCAGCGAGTTCCGTTTGTGCGTGATCTTAGTTATTGTGTGTAGGCACTCCGGTTAAGCCGCCGTATTAACACTTCTCCCTGTTTCTTCACTTTAATAAAAAGAATGTCATTCGAGCAAAATGTGTGTTTTTAGTACGTAACGTTTCACGAGATCCCTTCGTTCGTTTCTACCTGAATCTCGCGCGAAGTGGCTAACGAACCGTGGCTTCGCAAAATAGTGACTTCGCGACGCTCGTAACGAATTCTAATTTCTCAGCTGCAGAAGCTTCCCTAACATTCTGTGGAAGTAAGCCGGGATTTATTTTCTGCTTGACCTCGTTGTCTTCCCCATGGTTGCTCACAGGCACCTTATTGTTAAGCCACGCAAGATGGAGGTGTTCCCCATCTACACCCTGTTCAGGGTTGATTCTTAGCTCGCGAGATCGTTGCCTTCAGGCGTTACAAAAAGGGCCATATGTCCTGTGTTGATCTTTGCTTTCTTCTTTTTCTTTTCCGAGAACCCCGCTTAAAATAACTCTGTTTTTGTTAACTTAATTTTTCTATGTTATTGTTTAAATCCTACAGTGGCATTTTATTTACGCTGTAGCGCTGCATTCAAATTTACAAGTATTCACTTTTTTTTACTGCGATAGCAATTACACGGACAGTCTCGACGGGTTTTTGCCGTCGCCGTTTTGTCCTTCTGGTAAGAGAGAGAATAAACGTTTATTAACTATTCCTTAATTAGCACCTAAAGTGGGTGGGGCCCTTCGTCCAGTGCTCCACTGGCTATTGCAGCTCGCCGGGCCCGGTCCAGGGTTGCCAGTTGGCTTCCCAAGGCCTGATCCGAGAGTCGCGCCTCCCACGACCAGTGTGGTAATGTGTGTGTTTTTATGAGCGTGGAGTTTGCCGCAACAGGACGCGAGGTACAGCTGTATGTAATGTGTGTCAGTGTTGGTATCCCTCCGCACCAGGGGCATTCATCTCGATATTCGGAGGGGTGTATCTTAGAAAGTGTGTGTAGGTTGGGGTACGTGTTCGTCTGCAGTTGGCGCCAGTCTCTCGATTGCTCTCTGTTCAGATTCGGGTGAGGTGGTGCCATAGTGCGTCGCTCGAGCCGTTGAGCTTCGAGGATGTCGGCTCGACCGCTGGGTCGCTCGTCGTTTTTTGGGGCGTCCGTCGCTCGGTATGTACTTGCGCGAGCGAGTCGGTCGGCCCGTTCATTCCCGGGAACACCCGTATGTGCCGGGCACCAAATGATGCCGTGGTCAGATGCGATGTGCGAGCCTAGGATTCTGAGGACAGTTCGTGGTAGTGTGCCATGCATGTAAAGTCGACATGCTCTTTGTGAATCCGTGAGGACGGTGGAGTTTGTACCTCGCTTGTCTGCATCTGTGATGGCCAGGGCGATTGCAGCGGCCTCCGCTGTTGCCACGGAAGATATGCGTATCGTCGCTGCTGCCACCAGTTGTCCTCTATTACTTGCCACTGCCGTGTACGTGCGGGACCCACTTGGAGTGGGGCCGGAGGGGCAGGCGTCCGTGTAGTACACGTCAGGATCAGTGCCGTAGTTGCGAAGCTTTCGTGCACGAGCTTGGCGTCGCGCGCTGTGGAAGTCCGGGTGCATGTGACGCGGTATTGGTGCCACGTGTATCTGTGAACGTATAGTCGGGGGGATTAATTCTGTGCTTTCTCCACTGTACTGCGGGGCAAGAAGTCCAAATCAATAAAATCCCCCCGCGCATCGTATGTTCTACCGCGGCTAAAAGCGCGCGAGCGGGGGCGACGAACGCGGCCGAAGCAGAGATCAAACGAGCCGTCCCGCTTCCGTCGCTCGAAGGGTGCATGCGATGACCTCACCCCGCTCGGGAGGCCTGCCGTCGAAGCAGACCGGAAACGCCCCACCCTTCTTTAATGAGCATGAAAAAAGACGCGAAGACGCAAGGAGGGGGGGGGGGGTAGTGTCGCGCGAGGAGCAACTTTCAACTTTGAATCTAAGGGCGCGGTCGCGATCTCTGGCGCGCGCGCTATCTCGAAAGCCATCACAGCGGTCGGCTCGTATACCCTTCTACGTGCTGCGCTCTCAACGCGAAGTGACTATGCGTAGAGCGTCGCTCCCTCGAGCGGCCGTATTCTCTTACACCAGCGTTTTGTAGTTACGCGAGATCGGATACAAAACAGTTAGCTGCCAGCCTCACTTCGTGTAACGCTACAATTTGTTGCTATCGCATTAATTACTTCGCCTTTGCGGTGAAACTGACTTTTTACATTTACCGTAAGGTCTGTAAGGTACCACTGCTTGACGTAAGGATGGCAGACTCGGCGTGTTGGTTCAGCATATTTGAAGTGTAAGGCGCGATGACGATAACGGACAAAAGGGAGAGAGTGTGTGTACTCTCCCTTTTGTCCGTTGTCGTAGTCGCGCCTTACACTTCAAATACACTGCTTGACATTTCAAAGTGTCAAGCCATTCACTCGCTTTATTTCATAGAGTCAAGCGCTCGTAGCGTGGCTTGGTCCCTTTTAGATGTCGTCTATGGAACAGTCGATCTGCTTCCAATATTGCTCTGTATTTGTTTGATTTTGTAATTGGTAGCGTGACTTCTCTTCCTTTGTTACCAATGTTATTAGGGCGAAAGCCTTAGATGCATCATCAAACGCGACAAGTCAACGTTGGCGGCGGTGGCGCGGGCGTAAACACGAGTGATGCAAAAAGATCATCATGTGATGACGTCCCCATATTACGTCACGGGTCGGAAACTTTCCGAAAATTCGTGACGTAATCATGACGTCACATGATGGCGTCATCACATGACGTCGTCGAATTGTCAAAAGTGGGCCGAGGCGCTGCAAAACCACGTTATAGGTGCAAACATTTCTTGGGGGGGATGCTATTGACAAAGAAGATAGCTTTCGCGTTCGAGTCATCTTGGGCAAATGCATAAGAGATCGCGTGATTTTTACACCATTTAGACCTTCAGTGAATTTTTCTGTAGGATCCATGGCTGCAGCCACCGTCACCTTTTCAGCATTACCATACACCATCTAGAATTTCGCTCGCTCTTTCCAGTTGATAAACACACTACAATGCCATTAATCTCTTTAGCTCGTTTTTGTGGTAGTTGGAAACTTTTATTAGAGAGTCTTATAGTTATGCGGGGTTAGCGGAATACCGGGTCTGAAATGCGCACGCGCAATAGCAGCCTGTAGTGTTTAGCGTACGCATGCTCTTTCTCAGATTTAACGTTACCGTGTTTTCGTGGTTTACGTAGTCGACGTAAAAAACGTGGCGACAGTATGTGATGCCCGCTTCGAACTGAACTTGGCGCTGATGCTGACGGATTCACTTCGTTCGCAGCGTATGACTGTGCAAAATGGCTTCGTTTACGTTCAGGCAGCTTAGACGACAGAGAATTGTGGCCAACTTAGCTTCGAGCGTTCCTGAGCCTAACAAGAGAATCGTTGTAAACAATTTTACCCTATAAATTTTCGCTTTGGTTGCGTGGATCATATTTATTGTTATTATTACTAAAAAGTGGGAATATTGCTGCATGCGGGGATACAAACGAACATTTTCAGTTCTTTTTAATTTCCTTAACGCATCCGTCCTCCGCTAGGGGACGCCGTAGTCACAACTTGGGCACGTAAGCGCTACACCTCTAGACTAAAAGTCGCTTTCCGCAAGGAACATTTGCGGTACGGTAACGCTATTCCCTTAAACACCGCTATCGCGCCAACTCTAAACTGGCTGTTGCCTTGGTGAATGGCGCGTGCTTTTGCAAAATCGAGTAGAAGTAAACGTTCTTCACGGAGAGACCATTCTCATACGGGTGCGTCGTTCTATGCAGTTGAACATCAGACGGAGTCCTTCTATCCGTACTAAGAATGCCTCGTGTTTGGGCAAAGTTCCGCACCGACAACGATTGTCCCAATGACACGAGTAAACAGCCGCTGCGTTTGTTTTTTCTTGGCTGACTTCCTCTCCTCGCCCTTTTCTCGTAGTTTCTTCAACCGCATTGGCATCTGTTGGTATTTCTGCAAACAACGAATGCTTGGTTGTCTCTTATCCACCACTATTATCCTTTCATCTTTGGTCGAGCTTTTTGCTGCGCTAAACTGTGCCTCCTCTTTATACTATGTTGCCCTTTTGTATGGCCCTTTTGTATGGCCCTTTCGTATGGTCCTTTTGTATGTTGCCCTTTTGTATGGACAGATCACTACTCGCTTCCGTCCTACTGTTTCTCTTCCGGTTCCCCCAACCACCTCATTTACTGTCTTTCCCGCTTGTCGTTCGAAAATGACCGCGTGCCTGCGATTCCTCGTATACTGAGGCATCTTCAGCGGTGCGTGAAGGACACTGTCGCTGGCGTCCACAGCTCTCCCGATACTCCGTACACGTGGCGCTGCTGGAGAAGCAAACAAAACGGATGTCTTGTTAACGTAACCCATTGCGACAGAAGCTGCCGTGGCAATCGTCGGGATGGATTCATTCGGGTGGAAGATAAAGAAGTACATTGTGCTAAGGCCTACTCCGTAATTTATGGTCTTGTGTGGAATGATAATGCTAGTTGCCTCGCTGTAGTATAAGAACGCCCGCTAACACCTAATTATCCGTATACACAAACGTTGACTGGTTACAGACTGCGTCAGTGAGATGTCGTGCACGTGACTTGTGACGTCATTCACTGCTTGATGCGAGACAAATGCGAGATTTAGGTGTGACTCGTAGCTTGTTTTGAGGGGCCCTTCATCACTTTTTCAACATGGTCAGAAAACGCCGCCCATCGGTAGTCGAGACTCCTGAGAATACGCGAGCCAAACATTATAGCGCAGCATGCGGCCGGGAATTTACAATTATTTCTCAAAGTGAGCTAGAAATCGCTTCCGCTTCTTTTTTACAAATAACGCCATAGACCCAAATTCACGGCCATTGTCTGATTTGAGCATCGTGGGCTGCATAGTTACGGTGGCCACCGCGGGAGGCCGCCACGTGCCCGCGCTCGCTCGCTCGCAGTCCCACTGAAAGTAAGCCGCACGTACGAAGAACAAAAAATAAATAAAAAGTGCTCAAGTGCTCGCGTGACGTAACTTCATTCCCCCGTGCCATCCCTCCCTGCTTAGCTTCCAGCGCACTCGTCGGGACGAGAGAAAAGATAAAGCAATTACAGCGTGCGACAAATCTCTGTAAGTGCGCTCGTACTTGACGGATCCTAAAAATGTTTGCGGTGGTCGATTCGTGGGGCAATAAACTCCTTCAGTGAAGCTACTGGAAAAGTGTTGCAGAGCCCCTTTAAATGAGGAGTTCATAGGCTATTCTAGAGTCTCCTTTCCGCATTGTAGAGTTGCGTACCAGTTTCCCTAAACTGGTTGACATGACTGCCATTTCCCTACCTTCTGCCTTCCTGACAATGTGGCACACAAATTAGAACTAGCTTTAATTCACTCGTGAATGCATTACTCTCCAAAGTGAGAGAGAATGAGAGATAGATAGGTGCAGGAGAGGTAGGTTGCTTAAACCGAGGAAACGATGGTTGTTTGAGGTTCGAAAATACGCTTATTTCTGCAGCACATTAGGGAAAGCGGTGCAGCGTCGTAGGGAAAAAGAGGGTGAAAGATAGAAGAGTGGGGAAAGGAGAGGCAATCTTTTCGAAACGAGTGGCTATACCGCTGGGCGCCTATACCACCGTTAGAAAGACCGGTCGGCGCCCGGCAAAGCTGGGAATCGAACCAAATACCTGTGCTTCGATATTTCCAGTTCACTATCCTGTGCTAGGGAAGAAGAAAAGGTTATCCTAATGAGAAGTGTTTAAGATGCCACAAATGATATTATCACAATGTGTGTTCGATAAACGCACAGATGCTGCCCATTGCTCAGAATGCAGGCTTCGAAGAGTAGAGCTCGTTGGTGGCTCCAGTGAAAAATTAGAAAAAAGTGTATACCGTATCAGCAATGTTTACGGTAACCATTAAAATGCTTGCGTAGCCTGAATCCACTCTTACGCTTCAATGTGAACTAGCTAATCCAATGGTGATGGAACGCTGCTTTATAGCTTATGGATTGTCGAGACATTAAGGAACGTGCATTCATTGCTTGCTCGCAGTAAGCTGTATATGAAATGTTCGTTTGGATGAAAAGAAAAACAAAGAAAAAAAGAATTATTGTAAACGCGAGAATGCTCGTGTTATATATGTTAACGTTGTCTCCTTTTGTGGCAATATTGTTCCTACCGCAATTCTGTGTCAAAAATTGAGATAAGACACTGCAGTCATTCGAAGCTCAAGCGAGAGCAACATTCCTGTCATATGATTAGGGCGGACAGCTGGTTGCGTTGGTTTAGCATTTTCCGATCTGAAAGGCGCGAAGATGGCGATAGCCAAAAGGGAAATTAGCGCAGAGAGATCTGAAAAGAACGATGCTGTTTGTATAGGGAACACTCCTAGTTCATCCGTGCGCAGTCGCATTCAAGTAAAGCGACAATTTGGCTGTAATTAAAGCGATGTCACACTCATGCATAAATTAGCCGCTTTAATGAATATTTCTTCCTCAGTTACCATCGTGGGATCGAATCCTGGCTGCGGCTGCCGCATTTTGATGCAGGCGAAATGCTGCGAAGGCCCGTGTACTTAGGTTTAGGCGCAGTTTAAAGAACTCCAGATGGTCGAATTTTCCGGAGCACCCCACTACGGCGTCTCTCACAATCATATTATGATTTTGGGACGTAAACCCCCAGGAATTATTAATTGCAAAGCGTAAGTTATTAATTTAACCTATTTCTCATGACTTCGGGGGACCACGGAGTAAGGAAGGAAGGAAAACGGGAGAGAGGAAAGACAAGGATGTTAACAAGGATGTGTGTGTGTGTGCGTGCGTGCTTGTGTGTGTGCGTGCGTGCTTGTGTGTGTGTGTGTGTCCTTGTGTGTGTGTGTGTTGTGTGTGTGTGAGCGAGAGAGAGAGACGTACTCTTTTGCAGGTGTTGTCTTCGCGCCTTTCTCATCATTATCACGCGATACTCCGCTGCTCATTGCCATATAATGTTACTTTCTCGCAGAAAAGAGCAGTCAGCGATGAGCCAATACGTGAGGACAGTTGGGGCGAATAAAGGCAGAACACGATTATGGTCCAGCGTACGGATCCTAATAGCATGCCCTGGGTCATTTCGGGCCCCGTCATATTGGCTCGAATCCCTGTCATCGTAATGTCCGCGGGATGTCCGGTGACGACAACCCAATCGGGGCGGATTAGGCGCTTGGCGGGCGCTACACCTTCGAGCTTGCAGTCCTTTCGCTTCTCGTTTCTTGCAGGGTAACGAATTAACAATGAACGCAGTGCAACAGTAACTAAGAGCCGATGGCTTTCACAACATGGCCTTGGTCGCCACGCACGTCAGAATCTGTATCACAAGCATTACGACTGAGTACGATCGGTAAAATACAACTTTCTAATTAGCAGAATGGAAGCCCTTGTAACTTTTCTCCCTAATGTATGTTTGCTGATGACACCGGGTACTAAGGAAAGAGGCGCATCGCCTTTTCCTGCAGCTTTCCCCAGTATAGGGTAGCATACCAGTACTTGGATTGTCATTTACAGGGGCATTGCCAGATATTTTTGTGGGAGGCGGGGGGGGGGGGTGACTGTTCCGACCGAACAGTGTTGGTGTTCGTGCGTCTGTTTGTAGTGTGCGTATATATACGTACATGCTGTAGGGACGCCGGCTGCCTGCCTGCACCACTATCCACAGTGTGGCTTCCCTCATGATCCCATGCAACGCGCGGCGAGGTTAAAGCTGTCTCGGATGGCCCTCGCACGCTGTTGTCGTATCTGAAAGCCTCAGCTGGCAACTGGCTCTGGAGCCCATAATACGCACAAAATGTAAGAATTTGGTTGGGGGGGGGGGGGTTCGAACCTCCCAAACCTCCCCCTGACTATGCCAGTGGCCGTTGATATCAATTATAAGACTGTTATAGACACGTCGTGTGCATCATACCGTCACTAAATCACAATCATCATACGTCGTATCTAGGCGGCGTACACAGCTTGCTGCACGGGAATGTGTAGGTCGCTTTGTTCACCCGATTCGCCTTGTTCGTCGGACTGACGACGAAAATGTATTGATATTTAAAAAGATTGTTTCTTCAACGTTGATTTTAAACAACTTAATAGTTAGGAAGATACTTGTAGGGCCGTCTCTAAGCGGTCTCTGTTTCTGATAAGGATAGATATGCGCGTTTGTTCTTATCAGAGTGGTACGCCTACTGATGACTGTTCGCATTTCGTCGCCGCGTGTCCCAAACTGTCGCCGGAAATCGAATCTTGGCTCTTTCGTCGAAGCTACCACAGGACCTCTGGCACTGCGATTTAACGTTAGTTTGTCCCGATGACTTTACAAATGACACCGAGCATAGACGAGGATAGGAGTAAGTACACTTTAAAAGATATGCGTGGTCACCCGAATGTTTGAGTAATTGTATTGTTGCTCCTGTCTTTATCTATGTTCTGTAACATTTGCCTTCGTGTCAGAGCTATGAGTGAACTAGTCGAGGCAGGAATGTCGATCGAGCACATTGATGTCGTTTTGACTGCATGCGGCATTCGTTTATCATCATTTAAATGGGTAGAAAACATTCATGGCGCCACGTGAAGGGTCTCAGAAGTCTAGAGAACGTATCTATATTGTCCTCTACTACTACAACCAGTAAGGCGACGAAGGAGCTTCTGAAATTGTTAAAAGAAACGGATTTGGACAAGCGGCTGTGACGGTAATGTCGCGTACCACGCAAGAGTGACGGACTGTGACTGAATGTGTGTGTGCTGCTTTATGTACTGTCGTTCTCTCTCTCTCTCTTTCCTCTCCATCTTTAAATCTCCCCCACCCTGTTCCCATGTGTAGGGTAGCAAACCGGTTGTCTTAAACTGGTTAACCTCCCTGCATTTTCTTCTCTACTGTTTCCTCTACATCTCACTTCCATCTCTCACCATCTCTTGTGGCGAAGGTGGCAGAACTGAAGATAAACAGTGCAAGAAGGCACGGTTTTACGAAAAGCAAACACACAGGACACGCGCTGTAACGGACTTTTGTTGACATGAATGCGTATATAAGTATCTGTGGGAAAAGTTACAGTAAAACAACAGGAAAATAGGCAATGACACGAAAGCATCAAAAACAGCATTGACAATCACAGTGGCATGTTGCGCAAAGCCCCGCATTTCAATAAACAGAGCTTCCCGTCAGGTAGCGCAACCAACGGTTTGCTTATGTACCCGCTCTTCTCTCGCACCATCTGACCTGCCTCACTGAGTATACGGGCTTGTTCATCATGACAACTGTGGTCAACCAGAACTGTTTGCTGTTCGTAGCCGCGTTTTTCTTTTCCGTTCTTTATCTTCAGTACGAACTACAAACAAGCCCAATCAACTACTTTAGAAGCAGAGCTATAGCTAATCTCGCGTGCTGCAAGCCCCTCAGAACTCGACGTACGTGAATTGCTGCTGTTGCTGAAGTCGACGAAAATTAATGACCGGTTGTAGTCTCCGTGTTTCCATGTAGGTTAAGGCACTATGACCTTTCTTTTATGGGATCGGTGCACCGACATCTCTAGTACAGACGGACGGACGGATGGATGGATATATGCATTTGCGTAATGCTTACATACCTTGCTTGCACGTTATTTACGTAGCCAGCTATGCGCCTTCTAATCAAGAAGAAACTTCTGCCATAGTACCCTTAGTCTCCACCGATCGAATCTTCCAGAAGCAGCCTTCCAAAAGACATATAAGAAGAGTTCTCACCCAGCTTCCAATTAGGCACAAGTCGAGCGAGGCAGTCGCCCTCAGTTACGGCAAACAGGGCTGCACAACGTTTCAGGCGATTCTTGCCTGCTGGCTGTGAAACCTTTGTGGCTAAATTTAGAAACCTAATCTGGAGGCCGCTGCCAAAAAAAAAAAAGCGAACATTTCAAACTAACAGCAAAATGACGCCCGAAGTGCCATGAACTAATGACAGTAGAAAGGGTAGTGTGCTTAGTACTGGAAGACCGAATGTAAAGCAATCAAAGCCAACGCTTAAGAGAAATGACCCGTCTGCGTTCTATCTTCAAACGAGTGTAACCTCCTGAAAGTCAAATAGCCTCTTTCGAAATCTCTTCGAGAATCGTTTTAAGTTCTAGCAAAGTACCAAATTAGTGCCGTTAAGTGGTCCTTCTCTATCTGGGTGTCTAGGTGAGGGAGTTATAATGACTCGCACGGGCTCTCTTCAGGTGTTACTGAACGTGATTTAAAGTGCCATTTGTTATCGAAGTCCGCTGTCCAAATGCCTATCCTATATCCAAGTCAGACCGACAATTTGAATTTTTCTGTATTTTATTTTCCTGTGCGATGGCATGCGTAGGCGTTGAAATCTGTAAATCAGTAGAAATATCTGTAAAGCAGTAGGAAGCAGCAGCAGTAGTAGGAATTCCTGTTTGAATAGTCGTGAAAAAATGTTGCAACTGTAGTTTAAATATAGCTGTTGCTAAAGATTTCTTTTTGTCACTGTCTGAACCTGTACTTTGTCTATGCGTTACAAAAAAAAAGGCATGGTCATCATCAGCCGGACTATGTCCACTGCCGGCCAAAGCTCCCATGTTTCACCAATTGACCCTGTCCTCTAGTTGCTGCGTATGCGTTATCCCCGCCAACTTCTTAATCTTATCTGCCCACGTAACAAAAAAAAAGGCATCATTGATTTTTTATGTAGGTCCACAGGGCTGATTAGTGTTAATGCATAGGAAAGTAATGCGAAAAATCGCTTAGGTTTTACATTTTACATATGGGGATGTTGTTTCGATATTAATGGCTTGGCTAACTAATGTTACACTAAGCTCTGTCGTTTGCAAATTTCGTAAATATGCAGAATTAAGCGCACAGTATGAATCCTGTAAGTATGTAGTATTTGTGTTTATTTCATTCGATTATGAAATGTCAACGAACAAAATGGGCACAAATGTATTGCACAAATGTCACAGAAACACAGTAGATGTTTTGTTTCGTCACTATCGCACGAGTCTCATCTGGAGGTGTCTGCCATTCCTACGCGAAAAGAGCACGCCTTCGTGAAATCCACGCCCAACCACAGGCGGCACAATAATGTTGCGTCCCGGTGGGAGAGGTGTTGTATAGGGAATTAGCAACAGCAAACAGTGTGTTGTAGCTTGACATCGGAGAATTCCGAGTCTTCGCCCCCGAGGTGCAATAGTTTGTTCTACAGTACGCAGCGCCTAATCTGCCACACCGATAATGCGTAATGGTATCTTCGTGTACGCATTTGCCGTGTTTGCACATTAGGAATACGTATCGCCACTCATTATGCAGTGGCTATCCGGGCGGCTTAGTTTCGCGCCTTCTCGGAAATAAAACTTTGCGTGCGAAACTTTTCTGAACGTGCAAACGAAAACTTCAAAGCCGGTCTGAGTTTGGAGAATTTCCTGGCTTCGATCTCAACCCATTAGCACCCAGGCGATGCCATTAATACCGGGCTGCGTAAGCCAACCGAAGAAGCAAAACGCGAAGGCTTCCTGTTTTGTATCAAGTGCGGAAAAGCCGGAAACGTTGACCATCTGACATTAGCATCAGACAAACCCTATCTATTGCCATTCTAGTCGCACAGAAACTTAGCTTCAGCTACAAAACTTTTCGTAGTGTGCGTTGAGCGTGCGTAATATTCTGTGCAAACAGCGACGCTCTACGTGTTGACTTTATATGTAAATATCGCTAACACGCAGACGTAGGTCGCAGATTACGGAATTTTTTCGGGCATGAATTATTCATCGATTTAAGCTAAATTAGGCAAAAGCTTAGTTTTTAGCTCCGCTAAACAAGTACTATATCGACTCAAGTTATTTTACTGAACTGTACAGAGCAAGCAATGGGTGGTTTGTATTTTCTAAGCTCATTTTTATTGAAGGAAAGTGCGTTGGGGGGCTAGTTGGTACGACATTAGAATGGTAAGGAGCTGCGCGTCAAACTGGAACATGTTTACATAAACGCCTTTCGTAGCATTCGTATGCTGTAGTTTCAACCAGTGGGCAACATTTGGCGGTTTATTGCAGATCCTGCGCTAACTGCATCCCACTTTTTGAAGAAACGAAAGTGCTGGGGCGTGCCAGAGAAAAAAGTGCACGTGCAATTTTGGAAGCGTCAGTGATCTCGAGGCTTGGCCCTGATAAATGCATTAGTGAACCCGCCGTTTATCTGCATAAGAAAGAGTTAGCATTTTTGCGTAGATAAAGGGCGTTTACTATGGTGTGTCATGAATATGCATTAGTGAACTCTCCGTTTATCTGCGTAAGAAATAGTTGACATATGTAGCGTAGATAAAGGGCCTTTACTATGGTGTGTGATACTGTCGGGAGAGCTTGTGCTCATGTGTGTACGTTTTCTGAAGTGGAAGATTTATGCTTCAATAAATTTAATTGTTAGTCTGCGCTCGTGCTGTGTACTACTACTTCTTGTGTTCCGTCAACCGCGCAGTTCCTTACCGTTCTAATAGTTTCATTTTTAATGAAAAGCAGAGTACTTTGATACTTCATAACTTAAGGGAAAACTTCCATTGACAAAGTCATATAACGCTACAGCACACAACTGATGACAAACCACACTGTCACAAACATCTGACGCAGCACATTTTAACCACCTAGACCTATTAACACAGTGTATTCGCCGGTGTGAGAAATGGCTGAGAAGCAAGTAATATTTGATAAGAAGCACTCTCATATTCGCTCTCGCTCGTCTTCACAACAGAACGATGACACTAGAAACAATTCTACACTGTCATCCTGAGAAGTCATCTAGGATTCAAGCAACCTAGGCATTGCTCAAATTCCTAAGGACAACAGACTTACACGAGCGGCTGTAGACTTTTTAATGATGCCGCACACCGCACAAGACGGCCGCTCTGCGCTGTGAAGTTATGTGTGTGCGTGTGTGTTCACCTCTCTTTCTTTACTCTTCTTTCAATCTCCCCCATCTCTTCCCCCTGTGCAGGGTAGCATACCGGTTATGCCAAACTGGTTAACAACCATGTCTTTCCTCTCTCCCGTTTTCCATCCTTCCAAGCAGCGCTGCTCGTCCTGTGTGTTTGTACCTTCTTTGTATACGTTTTTTAGCGCTGCTTCAAGGATGCATCTGTACCAGCTAACCCAACTTTCTATCCTATTTGATAAGAAACCCATTACACTTTTGCATTCTGATGCTAATGGTTGATTCGCCGAGAGGAAATCGATAGGAAGTTAAGAAGCAGTGTCTCTTGTAACGAGGAATGACGTTAACGTTGTCTGGATTGCAATTCTTGCAATATTTGTTTTTGTGTGATTTTCAGGACTTTGCGCCATGGTAGTTATCTTGAGGCGAAAGGCTTAAGTGGTTCATTGCGCCCCGTGATATTGAGGAATACATTATACTAATAAGAAAAAGATGGCTTTCGTCTTCGAAAAGTCAGGCTGATGCATAAAGGACGGTGTGATTTTGTTCCTATATATACGAGATGATGACGTCCTGAAGTGGTGCCGGCCAGCTTACTTCGTGTGGAATTATTATACAGGTTGTCCCAGCTAACTCTAGTCGGGCATCTGCAGTAAACAGAAAAACAATAACACATAAGAGTTAAAAACTGCCTAATCCAGCGTTTTGCAAACCGATTTACAACTTTCTAATAGGAATGTTTTGGCCAGCTTCGTCGTTTAAAAAGTTGGTTAATTAATCTTGCCTAATAAAGCAATTAAGCAGAACGCAAAAAAATGGTGTCACTTACTCCATGTAATAGTCTGCAGCATACATTTGGTCGCGTCGACATAGAGTACGATGGCATATATGTATTTAAACTCTGGCTGCAATTAACTGGGGCACCCTTTATGCCAAGAACATAAATCACTAAAATAACAGAGAGCTGATCTGGTTGGTGCGTATTCGTGTTAAAGGAGTGAGCGTGCAAACACGAACACAAGAGATAAGACATTACAAATGCCGTCTGTGGTGTCTCGACGTTTGCGGTGTCTTGACTTCTCTCTTGTGTCCGTGTTTGGACGCCCAGTCTTTTAACACAAATCGCTGTTTCGCTGTGAACAAGACAGGCCAAAAGAGTAAAAAAAATAATCGCATGACACACATTGACAGTGAGATACGCACAATCTCTACATTGTAAAGTACGCCGTGAAAGCGAGAGTGATAAGGTGTCGGGGAGGTGATCGTCCGTCGACAATGCATGCCTCTCTGCGTCGTCTAGCGTGCATACAGGAAGTTCAAATGTTCATTAAGCTGAAAGCCTTAGATGCCTCATAAAACACGAAAAACTGACCGTAAGGAGTCAACACGAGTGATGCAAAAAGAAAATCATGTGATGAAGTCACCCTATGACATTATGATGACGTCACTGATCCCCCAACTTTCTGATATCGTGCGACGTCGTCATTATAGTGGCATCACTGTGGCGCCATCATGATTGTGGTTTCACATGATGACGTCACCACTTGACATCATTGCTTGGCCATAAGTGGGTGATCCCGGAAGCACGTGAGGTGTAGAAAGCTTGCAATGCCTCCGATCCCAGAGGCAGTGCGAAGCCACGCTTGCTGCAGAAAGCTTTCGGGGGCGGGGGGGAGGGGGGGGGGGGATTGAGAAGAAAAATAACAATAAGATGGATTTCGTCTACTCATTTTAGGCGAATTCACAAAGGACCCTGTTAGTTTCTCCAAAATCCATTATGTGAACACTACAGGAGCATTTGCGTCGTCGCCGTGACGTGCTATTAATCATGCAGTGCCCCTGGACGCAGTGAGGTGCATATGCATCGAAAAACATGCGAGAATGAGGAGAGACGTAGCCCGCGCGTTCAGTGTTGAAGGTCGCCTTATCAAGCTCGCACTAGATGGGGATCAGGTGAAAGCGCTTCTTTCAACTAGCCCCGGCCACAGTAGACCACGTGGCTGAACGCGTATGTCGTTCGCACGCCATACCAGAGCCGTATAGGGATAGGGGATATACGGCTCTGGCCGTACCTCTCAGGTGACATGCAGCGGGTGAAAGTTACGAAGGAGAAGTCGAGAAAAGTTGCAGCTTTATGCACTTACCTCTCACAACTTGATTCTGCCCTGCTTTGTCTATAGGGAACCCAAGCTCAAGTTTGCGGCGCGACGACAGCGCCGCGCCAGCCGCGCTGCGGCTCTGTCGGACAACACTGAACCGTCGCGCGGCCGACTCAGCCCCTTTCACGGTAGCGGTAGCGCACGTGCGCTCGCGTTCTTCTCTCGGTGCGGGTAACTGTGGGGCCGTCAGCTCGGCACGTTGAACCGAGAGGCTTGCTGTGCGAAGCTGCGCATTTCCACGATGGCAGAAGCGACCCCGCGGAAGCGCAAGCGTGGTCCGAAGTATTGCGGTTTAGTGGCCAGCCACAACAGTGCAGACAAGGCACACGATTCACGTGTTAAACTGTATCGGTTCCCGGGCGTGTCGCACGAGAAATAAAGGCGGAAAGCGTGGATAGCTGACAGCGCTGTCTCGCCTTCTATTTTGGCTGTCTGAGTTCATCGCTTTCGTTCGTTCCGACTACCTGAATCGGTAAGTAACGGGGCGCATGCACGCAGCGACTACAGTAATGATTACTCGCTGTCTTCTCGCATTGTTAAAGTCCAGTTACGGTTGTAGGTGAAGCAACTTTGTGTTTTGATTCCCCGTGCTCGTGAGACCTACCCGTCGTTGTTGAACGTTCACATTCGCGTTATACCGTTAGCATTGCGCGGTTGGTTGAATTCAACTGAACTCCGCACATTGTCAGAAGTTCGGCGCCTGTATTTCACGCGTCGGGAAGGCTGCTTTATCACGCCGGAACGGACGTCTGTGCATTTTCAGCAAGCTTTGACATCGTTCTGCAGGTTTGCTTTGTTTTTGTCACTTTATTGGGGTGATATATATTTAAGCCGCTAAATATAACTGGCACTTCATACATGCTTTGCAATTGCAACCTTGAATTAACCACCTTCTGACTTTGTGCGATTTTCTAGCCGCGTTCACGCAACAGGTTTTATACGCCTGTCAAGTCGGTATCATAAACAGAGACTGCAAGCACGACGCGAGAGCCGAAAAAAACGAGGCGAGCAGTTCATCTTGCTTCACAGTGGTTGAAGCTCAGCTAGCTGCCTCGCGTCTTAATCGGCGGGTGATTCTCCAGCGGCACGGAGGACTCGACTCTAACCTTCTCAGGAAGCAGTGCCATGGCCGTATGATCTTTTTTTCGCACGCCGCAAACGTTTGTTCACGAAAGTACACGGCTGCTACTGTAAGCATGCCATATCAAAACAACAATCATATGATTCGTAGTCCACGCCGCAGATCATCGATAGCGTGTACGGCTTCATTTCGGAGTGCATGTGGACCATTATTCATATTTAACGTGACAGAATGAGACTTACCTCGAGGTATACGTCCTACACGGTGTAATCGCGACTTGGGAAATGCATTTCGCTTTGAGTCGGGCGTGGTTGTCGTCGATCGTCTGCTACCGTTAACGTGATTGACGAGCCTTCCTCATTTTATCAAGTTCGCTTTGCGGAAGTGCCAGTCAAGCTTGAAGATCCTTTTGAAGCCGCACTGCACGCGGTACATTGTGAGACGCCGCAAGTGCACCGCGAGAGATCTGCACGTGCACGGAAGCGAGCGGCAACGCGGTGGCGAGAAGGGAAAACGCTCGCTGATCACGCCCCAGTTTCTCTTTTTCTGCCAGAGATGGCGCTGCCTGTCAAGAGCAGCAGCGCCGCTAAGCGTTGCTTGGGAAGCCTATATGTGGCTTTGGCTTGTTCCTTTGACAGATGGCTTTGGCTCGTTCCCGAGCCTGATAACCCGAGCCTGATAACTGGAATTTCCAGCAGCGCCACACTGAGTTCAAAAACAGGAAGAAGTCACCCGACTCCCCCCCCCCCCTTTCCCACCTCCTTGAGAAGTTCGATGCCTTTTGTTAACATGTTTCTTGTTGTATAGGTGCTCGGTAGCGTAGAGTGTATTATTACAGTCTGCATAAAATTGCATCTAGTGTTTAAGTTATACTGGCGCAATTTATAATTCGATGTTATCGAAGACGTGCGTTTCTTCATCGCAAGGCCATTTACTCGCAACAAAGCACGTCATCAGGTCGTCGGCGTGATTAGATGACAATGACATACCACGCAATAACTGAAACATCGATTTTATTTTCAAGCATTCTCAACTTTGTGACGCGTTATACAGAGCCGTTAGACGTCACAACGTTGACAAGGAGTTCCATCATCGAACAATAACACGAACTGACTTCACACGACGTAACAAATTTCCAGTGAGGAACATGCACCTTCCTGAAAAATTCTCGAACGTGACATCATAAAAAAGTACGTTCACTTCTTATAGTTCACAGCACGTCGTGAAAGCACCTTTACTCATGTGTAAATTAATAAGGCAATTCGTTTATTATCTTATACACACGTTTTGTTTTTCTTGGACGTAATTCGTGCCACTTTGAGAACATTTACGATGACAATGACAATAGGTGAGAGGTTTTTAATATATCCATTATTTTCACGAAAAAAACTCCCAGAGCGCGTAATCAGATTAAACAGTGCGGTGCGAGAATGCGAAGAGTACGCCTTGCAGCAGAGGTCTCAAACACGCGGCCCGAGAACCTTTCCCTTGCGGTCCGCGGCTTCAGAAGGAATAAACTTCTGTGGCTTTGCTAAATGGTATTCGCATTATTTTGTCCCCTGTTGCGATTAAAAACGCTTTGTTCGGGGGAGCTACAGAGACGGGACTAGTCTCAAGCATTTTTTTCCCTGAGGCAACCCATGCAATCACGATATGCTGAAACATCACCCCTAGAAGAAAAACTATATTTCAGAACTTTAGTCGTCCTGCAGTTCAGTATCGATATTTTTTTCGGAAACCTACATCAAATCACCTCCGTGTTGCCAGTTGCGCTTATAATAAGCTGGTTTTGGCTTCTTTTTCGCCGAGTCGCTTGTAGGACTTTTCAGTCGCTTGTTGATATTTTCGGCCTTGTTTGCTTTTTTTTCAGCAAATATATTTTAGTGATCATCACGTTCTCCAATAGCGTGGTTGTAAAGGTCCTTAGTAGTTGAGTGTTGAAGTCAAACATACGTTGGGGGAATCACCAAATAACCTTAAAGGGATACTGAACAAAATTTTTTCCGCCAAGATTTTCAGCCAGTTTAAAAGATTTCGTACTGCAATCGATCTTAACAACCGTAATTTCTGGAGGAAACTAGAGGGAAAAATGAATTTAATGCGTTTTTCAAGAACTGCCGCGTCTAGCGGCGGCGCCGAGAACTAGAGGAGGTGACGTTTAGTGACGTTACATAGTCCTGAAACGGGCATGCCAACAATGCCAGCCGTCGCCCGCGTCTCTCGACTCGCTGAGCTTCCACTAAGGTTCTCAGAATCACTATACGAACAGCACCGGCAGCGAACAATCTTCCCGGCTCGGTTAAAGCATCCGGGCTTTGTGGATGGAGATGACAGGAGAGGTGGAGAAAGAGAAGCGGAGGACAGGAACACGTGCACCCTGCATGGGCTTCTGAGAATGTGACGTCACGGCTCGCGCTCACGTGCATTCGCCGTGCGCTGACAATCCACCAAAAATACAGCCAACTGTTCAAAAATACGCAAAATAAATTCTGTTTATCGGAAAATTCGCATCTTCCGGGTACAGCGTCGATATTTTCGTCAGTTTGTCCAATTTTTGTTCAGTATCTCTTATCGCTGCTTCCTGGCTTTATCACCCCTAGTTCAAGCATGCGGCTGATCTCACTTTTCATAATCTCTTGATGCACTGGCAAACGTGCATTCAAACGGAGACTACCCTGGAGACAACGTTGAAAAATTAATATATGTGCTATCGTTCCTAATTGCGCGTATTTTCGCTGTACAAAATACTCAAAAAGATTTTTTCAGCTCCCCTTCGTATTTAGGTGACGTTTTTATGTTATAATTAAAAATATTTTAAAGAATAGGAAAATTCATCTAATTTCAGCTTCTTTCGGGCTTCTTAGCAAAAGCCGCGCAGCTTTTTTGGGGCTTCTTTTGTGACGAGTATTCGCTTGTTAGCTCGGTAGCATTTGGCAGCTGTGAATCACCTGCAGATATGACCGATATATGAGATACGGGAAAGGTATTCTTTCAAATGGCAACGTTAGGTGACATCTTATTCATTTTTGTTCAAAATTCATCCCTCCCTCCCCGCTCCTACTCCGACCTTTTTCATTTCCCCAGCCCTTGTTGGACTAAATTTCGGGACTGCGGCCCGCTAGATCAAGTGAGTTTGAGACCCCTGCCTTACAGCAACGCAAGCATCGAAATAGATTGAATTACCGCATTTTCCCACCTTTTCCCACACTTTTGTGTGTGTCTTTTAGCAGGCTGAGCAGTAAGATACGCCATTCTAGAACAGTGCACTTATTTGTTGTACAATGGCAGTTAGTGGTAGGTGTTAGTAATAAGCCCGTAAAACGTTCCCTACGCTATTAATCTGCGACAGTGTTACTACTCGACAACTGACTGAAGATATTGACTGGCTTGTGCGAATATTGTCACTCTAATGTCGTCAATTTTGAAGAAATATGTCGCGCTTCGCCATGAAGAAATAGCGAAGAGATGTTGGTGAGTACAATGCTGAAACACTCAAAACTGCGAATGTTATTACCACTGGTAAGGAACTGGTCATCTATATTGACATGCATTACTATACAAACACTCCTGGCTTTGGCTTTCTTCATACAAATGAAGCACATACTGCCCATATTGGGTGTTAGGAAGAATAAAAAATTATTGTCCTAAATCTTTACTTAATATTAATCATTAATACGATTATTTTATTATTTATTACCAGCACTGTGGTGTGTCCTATTTTCGTGTCCGTGTCGTTTTTTGCGCTGTGTTTCAAGATGTTCAAGAATCGTTACCAACTAACTCAGTTGTCGATTCTATTACTTCATTATCATGTCGTATCGATCAGCGCGAGTTTTTTTATATTCATGACAAATCGACGTATAACTGTCATACCGAAACAAAAAGCTGAAAAATTCAAGGGCAGCATGTTGCAAGTGCAATACAAAATGTATATTTATGCCAAAGATTTTGCTCATGATTGCTGTGGCGGGTTGTGTAGCTAACACTCTACGTACAAATCACAATACCTGAAGCTGTGTCACATGAGTAATATGAGTATTTAGTGCAGCGGTTTTCATTAGCGCTGCGGAACAGAATAAATGTGCCCCGCCGATATGAAAATCTTGACATTATTACATTTCAAGCCTTCTTCAGCAGAACAGCAGACTTGAGGGCTTCAACATTGGTTAATTGATGTGCAAACTCATTTTAAACATAATATTAAAAATTTCAATATATAGAACACTTGAATGACGCGATCACTTTCCAGTGCACTCGAACAGTATGAATGTCTAGAACCAATAATATTGTGAAATGAACGTGAGCGTAAGAAAGCCCACAAGCGGCAGTATGTCGCCGTGGTGGTGTATATTTTGTGTTATTCGATACTCTAGTCCACCTGTTTATTTTGTTTAGGTGCACAGGATGCTATGATTTGTCCAACATAAAAAAAGGTTGTTTTGTGAAGTTTTGTACTAGCATTAAAAGTATTATCAACTTTCTTCTGTAGTCACTCAGTATACCTATTGCGATGAACTTCTAATTGGTTCTCGAGTGGAATGGCTTCGGATTAAACGCAGCGCGGCGTTTAGAGGCTGTCTGAAAAGTAGGCGCAGGTTCCCCGGCTCATTTACAATCTTACCCTAGGAGGTACATCATGAACAGGCTTGAACGAAAAGAAAAAGTAGTTCAGAAGTATAACGGACGTTTAGGGCAGCGGAAGTGGACAGGTAACGCTGACGCACCATATGTGCCATAAATATTAAACAGTGTACTCGACAGAACACACGGTAGGAGTTCACACTACACACATTTCCCTTAAATTAGAACGGCTGGCAAACCAACCGGTGGCGCAGTAGAAATTTTCAGGTCAACAAGTGCTCACAGGATACGAAATAGTTTTTCCTCATTTCCTGAAGCACAAGGCAGGAATTTACACAGTCGAGGGTTTGTAGAAATGGCGTAGAGTTTATGACAGGCTTCGCCTTCGGAGCATTTCGCAATGAGTATCGCAGTGGCGATCCTCCAAGCAGGCCGCACGGCACAACGGTCGAGGACTTGTTCAGTTCTGGATTCGCGGACAAGTTTAACGTTGAAAAAGACTTGAACACCGTTTCGTCGTAGTTGCTGGCCAGCGTATGAAGCAGTTGAGACGAAGAGGGCTCCCTGGTGTTTACGTATAGCCCGAGCGCAGAGACCTACAAAAACACAACACTACATTTGTGATTCGCCAAGGACAGGCTTTGTCTATGCTTATAAAGGCACATAATATAGAAAGCACGGCTTGAATAAGCGAAATCAATGTGCCTGTCAAAAAACTTACAGAGAAAGAAACCGTTGTCTTGAGGCATGAGAAAAACAAACTTCTAATAAGGTCACTGTTATGCTAAATCGCAAACGTTTTTTTTTTTTTTTGCGTCTTGGGTGTCTAAATAGGCGTCTTGCATTCTTTAGCAATTATCTGAAAAGTCAGTTATAGTGGAGAGATTGACGTAGCAAACAAATCATCCGCTGCATCTCTGTGTGTTGTACGGAATATTTATTTCAGAAGTCATAAAAATATATACCTTCAGTTTAACGCTGCTCTAGCACAGTGCTTCAGCAACTTTTGTTTCCCACGTCGTAACGCCAACAAGGGATACACATACCAAGCATTTTAGACTTGAGTAAAACTCGTTGTTCTGCCATTTAACGTGATCCCTGTCGCTACATTTCTTAATTCGTCTTGCGTCCCAGCATTATAGCTTCCCGCCTCTCGCACAAAAAAACTGGAATGTCAACCTTCCAGAGGCTCTACTTTTTCTATCTGTTTAGCGCTGAACAGGGATGGCGTGTAAGAGATTATTCTCGGGACATCTGGAGTTATCTTACGTCTCATCGACACCATAGTGTGATTTATACAGACACCCACCTCTTCAGCTGCGATTGTCGGCTGCTGCCGACTGCGACGCTTCTGTGTAGTGTACGGCACCCCTTTAAGCCACGTATCCGAACGCAGCCCGTAGAGCACATCCGGTTGGGGTTACCAGGCGACGCCAGTTTGCGTTCACGCAGCAACCTCATCAGCGTGGCACAAGTCACAGGGCAACTACGGCGAAACGCAGCCTTTCTCAGACGAAGCCGTTGGTGTGCACGACCGTGTTCTCCTGGTGCTGGAAGACGGATGATGCGGTCGTCTTGCCGTTGGAACGGTTCGAAGACAAGCGACGCACCTTCCGCCTCGAGCGACACATCAGCACATCCTTCATGCTGCGCCGGAAGTTGTCCGACAGGAAGGCGTAGAGTATCGGGTTTATGAACGAGTTCATGTACAGAACAAGCGTCGTGGCGATCGTCAGGCTGACCGCGGACCGCGACGCGCCCTCGTAGTTGGACGACCAATACTGGTAGAACTTGCGAGCGTGGAAAGGCAGGTTGCACACGGCGAAGCCGAGTACCACGGCTACCAGAAGGCGTATGACTTTGCGTCGGGCTCGGAGCACCGTCGCGGCAGCTTGCTGCTGGTAGTGCTGGTGAACTTGACTGCTGGCGCCGACGGGGAAGCAGTGCTTCTTGTGGCCCGTGTGCCGGAATTTCTTGGCCATTCCTCGCGGACTGTTGCAGGCTGCGTTGTTCTCGAGAAGGTTCTCCCGACACGCTGTCGCGGAACTTGAGTTCGCCCTCTCCAGCGGGAGCATCTCTAACGTGGCCCTGAAACAACCAATAGCGTGAAATTAGAAGCGAAAATTTGTATGATACAATTAAGTAAGGTACCTGTCTACGTGGTCTATGTATAGCACTAGTGCCGTTATCAAGCGGCTATTCTGGCAAGCGCGAACAGTTGCAGCAACGAAACCAGAAAAATCTCCACATGATAACGATGCTTGCTCATCATTCAGTCTGTCAGTTTAGCCGGATTTCATAAGTCTGCAGAAAACAACAGCGTCGCCAGCGTCGCAAGGAGGTATGTATTCCCTGCATAAAGAATTTACATTCTACCATTAGGTCTGAGCACCTCTCTGTTATGGCTTAATAGTTAGACTATTTGTGTTGATGACTGATCCAAACATCACGCCGACCCATTAAGTGCGTGCCACTGTGACCAAGGCAATTCCACAAAATGTGTGCAAATATCTGGTCTGCCGTATTTTATAAGCTTCTCGTATGCATTTTCTGAAACACCCGGAAGATGTGGTTACGTGTGTATGCAATATACGCACGTACAAAAGGTGTAAGAATTGAGTGAGCGACGCACACGCACACCTACAGAAAGTTCCTGATAGAAACATTAGCTATACCATCTGTTGCCTCACACCTCTGCACCTCACCTTAGGCTACACCAATTATTTGCAGCCACCTCGTTTCAAAATAAGCGCGGTGTCACAGGGCTTTTACTGTGGCACCCGTGTTCGTGTCTTCACTTCGTCCCCGTCCTTTTAGTACCATACCTATATTCCTGAAGTAATGAACCAACTAGCTCAACAAAGCGCCCTGATTCAATCAATCAATCAATCAATCAATCAATCAATCAATCAATCAATCAATCAATCAATCAATCAATCAATCAATTGGTCAGTCAGTCAGATTTCCATTCTTTCACAATACATTGAACGAGACAAGGATATCCAGAAGGTCCCTTTGTGTAAAGTGAATTGCGACCACCTGTTCATGTCACATATTGCCACACACGCATCTTTTTTATTTTTTATGTCAACGGCTCTTCACATGTGTAAGACTGCCTTGCGCCGGAATTCCTTGAAACGTTCCCGATTATCTTAGAATCTTCCGATACGATCGCACGCACAACGAGAACAATAGTTTATTCTGGAACCAACGCGGTCACCATCGATAACGCTGCAATCTTCGATGCGACGTGTATGAATACCGACCCGCCTTACTGAAGATTAGATTACCGATGGCTGACGACTGTGATCGCCGCTATCAGTGTACAACGTGTATGTTTCATTTCCCCAATTCACCCAATAAATAGTTTTTATCTGCACCGTAGTTTTTATCTGTACCAGCTTGTGCCCCGGGTACTTCACCGCCACAACTACGTGATCCCCCTCACCTTCGCGGGCCACTGCAGGAGTAGCCGGTGGGGACGCTGCTTCGCCACAGCTGGAGGCCGATGATGGAGTACATGACGCTCATGATGGCCAGAGGCACGAAGAAGCACACCACGAAGTTGAGCACGTCGTAGGTTCGCGAGTCGTACAGGAAGCGGCGCATGATGCAGATGTGGATGGTGCGACCGGGCTCGTCGTGCGAGGGCACCTCGGCCGTACCGCACATCACAAGCCGGGGGCTGCAGAAGCCGGCGCTCACGAGCCACACGGAGAGGACCACGATGCGCAGGCGGCGTATGGTGATCACGTGCTTACTCCACATGGGATGCACGATGGCGATGTAGCGCTCGACGCAGATCACCGTCAGAATGCCCACGGACGCCGTGTAGCTCAGGGCCTGCGCACGGGGCAAGTGATGGACAATATTGTTGGGGAAACAGCATGGATCAAATAGTGTGCTAAACGACCAAGGCACAGCGCTGTTGTGTGTTGCCTTTCTGTGTCCATGGTCGCTTACGTACGCTGTTTGGTTCGTAATAGAATTGATGGACAGTGCATCAGTGCGATGGACATTGCGAATTAAATAGCCGCTGGTTAGGCGCCAGGTCTTCTAAGCTTGTTCAAAAAGAAGTGGGTGGGGAGCACAAGTTTATTAAGGCAAAAACCTCGTGGAATGCGAAAATTGACCGCTGGCGCTAACACGGGTGGTGCAAAAAATCATTACGTGACGAAGTCACCATGTAACAACATCACGACGTCAAAACTCCTCAAAATTTGTGACGTCACGTGATGACGTCATCACTTCGTCAAAAGTGGGCCGATCACGGATGCAGTGCAGAAGCAGATGAGGCACAGAAAGTTTGCAACACCTCCGATCTTGGAAGCAATGCAAAACCATGTTAGATGCAGAAAGCTTTCGGAGGCAGGCGGTAAAGTATCAATACATCGACTGAGAAGAAGTAGAGATGACTTTCGCCTTCGAGTCGTGCTAGGCAAGCGCATAGAAGACCTTGTGACCTTTTTGACCTACAAGACGGCCTTCTTATACATGTCCCATTTTTTATGCTCTTCGTGAAATAAAAGCGTGAATTTGAGCAATATTAGTAAAGAACATGCAATTCGGCGATCCTTTAAAGGGGCCATGACACCCAATTTTCCATCATAATCTGTGTTATGTGGATTAATTCTTGCGCATTCATAAATAAGCTGGCGAAGTTTTAGCGCATTCGGTCGAGCACTTAATTTATAATCGAATATATTTATAAACACCCGAGCGGCCCGAGAGTCAGGCAACACTGGTGCACTGGCGAGCCGTGACGTAACAAGCAGCTAGCTGTGCAAGCCTCTGCATTGCAGCGAACGATATTGTTCCAGGGTCAACTGCACGTGATATCGAGATATTTGAGCTTTCTTCAGCTTGGCACAGATTTGAACGATTTGCATGGGCTGAAACTTTGCTAGAAGACGACGGCTCCGTTCCGTGTTGCACGTGACGTCACACGCGCCATAGCAAAATGGCGGTCGCCGGCGGTGGGCGGGCTTTACAGCCGGCGACTTCTAAGTCTTGTTTTGCACTGAAATAGTCTTTTACGGCCCACTTTTGAAATCCGTATAGGCATAATAGACCCTCTACTTCTAGTTTTCGCTGAAAATCGCAAATATTTGGGCGACTGTGTCATGGCCCCTTTAAGGGAAGAGAAAAAATCAGTTGAAGAATAGTGCAATAATTTAATGTGGGGCATTGACAAAAGTTTCTGAAATAATATTGAAACGAGATTTATAACATTGATGACACCAGAGAATGGATCATTTTGTTTAGATAAATAACTGTAGGTAGGTAGGCAGGTAATAAACTTCTGACCTTGTATTTCTGGATGCATGCTACCTTTTTTTCTTTATGGCAGCATGCCTGTGTGATATAATTACTGTCTGCATGTTGTGGACCAGGAAATGTGTACAGTAATTATGGAAATATCGGACTCTGTCTAAGCAGTTTATGAAAGTAGTTTTACGCATATGGTTGTGGGGAAATTGCGTAGCTCATATTGGTTCGCACGAATTGCGCTAATTAATATCCAGTAGATAGCCGCGGCGTGTCGCATACCTGAACGAAGAAGTACATGCGGCAGAGGAAGTCACCGAAAGGCCACTCTCCCATCAGGTAGACGGACATGTTCTGGTAGACGCAGAACAGACCGACGCAAAGATCGGCCACTGCCAAGTTGGTGAGGAAGAAGTTGGTGATGGTGCGCATGCGCCGGTGTACCACGACCACCAGTACGACGAGCAGGTTGCCTGTGCGATGAGGAGTTGAGAGGTGGAGGAAGTAAAAGGAAGATGAAATAGCACTCAGGATAGTCTGAGCAGACAAATGACGATCACACAATCTTCATCGTCATCATATTAAGCCTATTTAGGTTCTCTGCAGGACCAAGACCTCTCCCAATGACCTCCAGTTTACCCAATCCTGTGCGAGCTGATTCCATTTTATGCCTGCAGACTTCTTAATTTCGTCGCTACATCTAACTCTCTGCCTTTCTCGATGGCGTTTCCATACCTTGCTAACACGGATTCATGCAGTCACTAATTACAATACACAGTTCATAACTCGACTATGTTTCTATCCACTGGTAACACATATTCATGCAGTCACTAATTAAAATACAGAGTTCATAACACGACTGTGTTTCCATCCACTGGTAACACATATTCATGCAGTCACTAATTATAATACACAGTTCATAACTGGACTGTGTTTCCATCCATTGGTAACACATATTCATGCAGTCACTAATAATATTACACAGTTCATAACACGACTGTGTTTCTATCCATTGGTAACACATATTCATGCAGTCACTAATAATAATACACAGTTCATCACACGACTGTGTTTCTATCCATTGGTAACACATATTCATGCAGTCACTAATTAAAATACAGAGTTCATAACACGACTGTGTTTCCATCCACTGGTAACACATATTCATGCAGTCACTAATTATAATACACATTTCATAACTCGACTATGTTTCCATCCATTGGTAACACATATTCATGCAGTCACTAATTAAAATACAGAGTTCATAACTGCCCCAAAAGATTTTAAAAGGTATTCCCAAGGAAGTGAGGATTCAACTTAAACCTCAATTTTCAACAGCGTGTAATAGACGGGCGAGTCCATTTGCACGTCAGCAGCTTGGGGTCACGTGACCTGAACAGAAACGGCACGTATGATGTCATACCACAGCCGTGCAATTTGAATAAAAGGCGACGTTATGGCTGACGCTTCCTCAGTAACGCTATTTTACCGGTGTCGGTGGTTGGCCCGTGTCACTGTGGGGGCCGGTAACCTACGCCGCGCCGCTCTGCGGTTCTCGCCATTTTGCCAGCATCGCTACTGCCAGAACCAGGATCGACAACCACGTGCCGTCTCTGCTAAGGTCACGTGACCCCAAGCTGTTGGGGTGGAAATAGGCTCAACCATAGGGAACTTGACAGGCACGCAACACGTCTGCGGGACAATATTCAGATGTGGCCTCCGCAGTGACCGCTACGGTGAAAGGCTGCATACTTATATATAAATTTAAAGGCCAAAGCCTTAGATGCCTCATCAAACGCGAAAGCTGATCGTCGGCGGCGCCAGCACGGGTGAGGCAAAAAAAAATTTAATCATCCCATGATGACGTCATTATTGGACTCCATCATGACGTCACATATCGGCAGAATTTGGGACGTCACAGTGACGGCACTGTGACGTCATCATGATGTCACATAACGTGACCTCACATGATGACGTCGTCACGTGACATCGTCGCTTGGTCAAAGGTGGGCCGATCAAGCCAGGGGGGGGGGGGGGCAGAAAGCTTGCAACGCCTCCGATACTTTTTTTGTTGTTGATCTTGTTTTCATAGTTATCCATTTATATAAGCATATGTTAGCCTGTGTATTCCCTCCTGCAATAATGCCTTCGGGCGCTGCAGGTACTTTAAATAAATAAATAAATAAATAAATAAATAAATAAATAAATAAATAAATAAATAAATAAATAAATAAATAAATAAAACCCCGTTACGTACAGAAAGCTATTGGAGGTAGGCGGGGAAAGATCAATACATCGACTGAGAAAAAAAAGATGGCTTTCACCTTCGAGTCGTCTTAGGTGAATGCATAAGGGATACCCTGTGAGTTTTCTTTATTTCTTTTCTTACCGTAAGGGAGCCCTCATCGAAATAAAAAAAAAACCTCAAGTAAAAGGTAAAGCAAAACAGCGACAGAAAGTAGGCACTTCATGTCTCTCTTTTCCCATTCGCCTCTAGGGGTGAAACACTATGACGAAGAGTGCATCGACAAGTACCTCGTAGAAAATCATTATGCAAGTTCATGCCACCTGTCGCGCAATGATCTCGGCTGTGCGGCACTCCTTCGTATAATGTAAGCGAATGAAAGAAGTGAATATCTCACGAAAGAAGCCACGTGTTTATGCATCTGATATCTCGCAGCCGGGACTTCGTACGTCGCCTGGGACCGCTCTACCGGAAAGTTCATACCTGGCAAATTCGCTACACTATAGAGCGCTAGCTGAGCGGTCTCTGCGTGGGTGATGCCCCAGTTGGGGTGAATGTTTTATTGAAGCGGCATTACGCAAAAAAAATGCGCAAAGTGATGCAATCGTGAAATTGAGTTCATTTCTCCCTCTAGGTCTAAGAAAAAAGAACGTGATTGCACGGTAGCGGATGAAGAAGACCGTCTTTGAAGAAATCTCATAGCTCCCATGACGATAAGTTCCTTTTATCTTTTTGGTTGTTAGGAACGAAAGAGAGGGGAAAAGTGCCTGCGTGAATTGACACCTCGCAAGCGGTATCAAATACGACCGTAAATTCAATGCGTGCCTTAGCACGTCTCGAATTTTGATTAAGTCGACGTGGGTTCTTTCGTCTGCATAATGACCGTGCTTCGTAACCTAGACTCGCACTTCCTAATACCCAGTGGTGCAGCAAACATGATTTACTTATTTTAAATTGCAGCTTCGGAAAATCGTGTCGAGCCTGCTATATGCGTTATTCAGCGAGCATAACTCAACCGGTTGAGGGCGATCAGCGATTTTGCATCTACTTGGGATACGCGGCCGCTCACGATTCATCCCGTACTGTATCAGCATTCTCGATCAATCACTTTGTGCGGTTACCCCGATATCTTTTCTTTTTTTCTGGCGCTTCGTAAATGTAGAGTTAGGCGCCCCAATTGAGCAAACATGCAACCACTTTCACGCACGGAAGGACTGTGTCGCTGAAGCATCTCATCTGCTTCTATACTTGCTTATCGAGTGGACGATAAGCAAGTATATAGATAAGCAAAATGGCAGATGGTAAATGCGACCACTTTTAAAGTAAGCGCGTGTTGGCACATTTTAGAAACAAATGGGCTGCCCGACAAATTTATTTCACCAGGTCTTTCGAAGCTCGAAGTTCAGCATCCGCCGTGCCGTGAAAAATGACGTTAATATGAAGGCTCACTTAAAAAAAATGAGTCTATGGGGGAACTACATGGAAAGTGGGAATCGCCTTGAATGTGTGCTGTGTTCAAATAAGGACTTTTGAAATCATTAACAACAGGACTGTAGATATGTATATATATTCTTCTTATTTTTTTATCCTAACAACCGTGTGGAAAGGAGCGGCCGTCGCCGAGAAATGGCGACAACTCCTTCATTTTTATTTCAACAAATTCGAAAGTATGGAAATGTTGTCTGAACTGCAGAAGCGTCAGTTTGAAAGAAGTTTTTCTTCTGGGGGTTGTGCATGTAAAACCACGGTATAATTGAGGCACATCCTATTGAGAGACCGCGGATGTGTTTTGACCAGCTTGGTTTTTTTTTTACCGCGCAACGAAACTTATGTAGAACTTTTTGTTGGGCTAGTTGGTGCATGTTTAAGGGAAGGAATAAGGCGCAAACGTGGCGAACAGAAGAAGTAACGTGGACGAACGCCTACTAACTGATATTATTCGTATAAACCGGGAATACATACAGGCTCACCTTTCGACAGCGTTAATCACATGGTGTTCTTAAAAACGATAAAGGTTATACGTGATGACGTATCTTTAAGAAAAATGAAAATGTGATCAATGACACGTGGTGTACAAGGCCAGAGGAACATGGATGTGAAACAGAAATGTAACAATTAAAGCAACAAAATGTTCAAACAGATAACTCAGTACCACCCAGTAAACAGAACATTCTCCCGTTTCTCGGTCACGCGCGGTCGGTATTCCACATAATGCGAGAAGTTATTTCAACCTAGTGCTTCGAAAAAGGACATTTCGCATTCGTATAACATTTATGATGGTTCGCTGACGCAGTGTAGGCCCTTTCTTTTGATACACAAGGCTTCTTTGAGCTCGCGTGCGATGTTGTCTCGAGCTCCTACCCAAAACCAAGGTTTCCTTTAAACGAGGAACGCATCCGCAGGCTTTACACTGGATTGCTAAATTGGACCCGGTCCCTTTGTCAAGTAAACACTCATGTTCTCTCAACCGTTCCTTTGAACAGCGCCCCGTTTGTCCTTTGTAAATTTTATTGCATGTCAGCGGGATCTGATATACCACATTTCCTTGCACGTGACAAATGGTCTTGCGTGCTGGGTTCCACAGGTCTTCTTGTTTTCTTTCCGGTTGTTAATCCTAGGGCACATGAAAGTAAGTGTAAAGGGGCTGAAAACACTACCGGAACCTTGTATTTATTGGCGACTTTTTCAGGTTGTGAGCTACGCGGTGAGAGTAGTATAGTACTACTGGTCTAACACTCCGGTATCCTTCTGGTGTGTTTGTTCTTGTCTTTTTACCTTTGATTTTCTGGAGCAAGGACTCTACTATTGCTGTAAGGACTGTGTGAGGATAGCTTGCTTTTTGTAGTCGTTCAATCTGGTGTTGAAAACTGCTTTGCATACAATGTTTACATGATTTTTTGATAGCGGACTCCAATGCCGCTGTGGCGATGCCTCCTTTAACGGTCTTAGAGTGCGCTGACTGCTAAGACAAGAACTCTTTTTGGGCTCGGAGTTGTACATCCAGTGCACCTCTTCTATTTCCAAGTATAGTTCTAGGTCTAACAATTGTAACTTACTGATTTCTGGTAGTTCGTAAGTGTATTCCGACCCGTGACAATTCTCTCTAAACACTTCCAAAATTTCTTGTACAGTGCCTGGATGTTCTGATGGATCCTGTTTATTTAACACTATTAGACAATTGTCAACGTACCTATATACTTTAAGTACCTTCCTTTTGTCAAACATTCTATCTAAAATACCATCAACTGCAGAGAGGAAAATACTGCTCAGCACTGGGGCTGCACAGTACCCTATACAGATGCCCTTTCTTTGAATGTGCACTCGATCCTCGAATTGAACTAACGTGGAACTGAGATAGAACTGTTGTAAATTAATAAACTTTCTGTTTATGAATTTTGTTGCTGTAATCCTTACAATATTTCTGTTTCATATTCATGTTACTTTGGCCTTATACACCACGTGTAATTGATCACATTTCCATTTTTGTTAAAAGTACGTAATCACGTACAACTTGTATCTCTTAAGAACACCATGTGATTATCGCTGTCAAAATGTGAGCCTATATGTATTCCCGTTTTCTTCGAATAAAATCAGTTGTTAGTAGGCGTTCGTCCATGTCACTTCTTGTGTTCGTCAAGCTTGCGCCTTATTCCTTCCATTAAACGAAACTTAAGTGCGCCGGAGTTTCTTTTTTTCCTCCATATCGCTTCTATCGCCGAAACCACGATATGATTATGAGGCACGACTTAGTGGAGGGCTCTGGTGTTCGTTAACGTACGCTGACATCGCACAGTACACGGGCCTCTAGCATTTCGACATCATCGAAATGCGACCGCCACGGCCGGGCTCGAACCCGCGACCTTGGGGTCGGTAGCCGAGCACCGTAACCACTGTACCACCGATGCGGACAGTTCCGTTCTTGAACATTTCAGCGATTAGCATTCTGAAGCTGGAGCTTCTCATGCATACTATTTGAAAAGCGCTGAAATAACTGATCAGTTCTTCGCTTATCACGTCCAGCAGGCAGACACCAGGCGCAGCGTTGAAAGGCATTGGAATATAGGTTTATGCTGTGTAGCGTTGCATACAAAATTGCCTTTCCCTGAAGTAAAACGCAGTTACGTTAAACCTTTCCGAACAGGCAAGTTTGTAGCTATGTTAGAAAACTGCGTGCTCACCGAAGAAGCAGCAACAAAACACGATGGAGTACGCCAAGATGAGGCTGACGCGGACGTCCATCCTTTGGAAGATATCCTCGTCAGCTTCTGAGGACGCCCACACGCCGGAAGCGGAAGTGGCCGACCCATTTCCGGCCGCACCCAATTCGTCCAATGTGCTGCTGTCATTGGCGTCCTCCGGGGCAGCCATTACATAGGATGGGCACGGTACCTGAAGGATAATAATTACAGGTATTACCGCAAGGAAGCCGGAGCAATCATATCCCACTCTCACGGCCATAACATATCGTCAAGGTTATGACTGAATAACGATGAAGTTTTACGGGCTTATCATCCTGAATACATGTTCATGCTCCTTCACCACCAAGGAATGGAAAACATCTATATACACGTAAAGCCCAGAAAACACATCTTCCCCTGTGTCCGTTGGGCTACATTGAATGCCATCGCGGTGACGTGCCGACGCGCTCAAATCACAACACTGATTGTCTAGTATGGTGCTAATAAAATGAAACAAACTATAGAAGTGAAAGACGGGGCATATTCATAAGTGTCGTCTTAACTTCTCCTTCTGTTTATTGCCTAGTATAGCGATATTTCTACGAATATTAACCGGCCATACTAACTAGCGAAACGAGTGCTACTGCAACGTGATTCTTTCAACAGCTCACTTTGAGACAACGGTACCCCCCTCCCCCCACTTGGTTCTAACGGAATGTTTTCTCAGATAAAAATTCTTGAAGCCTGGTCATTGTCGGTGGCACATAAAGGTATTCACTATGACAGTTCTTCAGAAACACCGCGCTTAGTAACCCGTTGTAGTGACCATGGCCGCGTTTCCGTGCGCACGTGCGGCTGTCTATTTGCCTCTTTCTATTCCCTTACCACCACAGTAGGACAGCAAACTGGACGTTGTAGTTGTCTTCAGTACCCTTCTCCTCCTGTCTTTATCTCGCCCACTCCCAATATTTTTTCGCGCTGCATACTATGATATTGAAATGCCGTAAACAGGCGGAATTTATATCAGGCAAAAGAACGTTCGGCAGATCCCACGTGTTTTGGGAATCGGTTTCATGCGAAGCAGCCAGCGAGTACTGTATTTTATGGCTTTGAGCCAAGCGTTACGATGTGGATAGACCTGATTTTGTAAGTGTAGTAGCTGTGTGCACATCGTGAGCCTACCAGGCACGTCGACAACACTGGCGTTTATGGGGTAACTTACGGTGTGACGTAACATCAGCCCTCACGTTAGAGCACATACGTCAGTACTGTAGAAACTAAATGCACTTTATGGTGGAATCATGTGAATATCATACGTAACTTTCGTTAATGTATGCATCCGGGGCCGAGCAGTGCTTCAGTATAGCTTGCCGAGTGATAGGAATACACATGTAATGGTTATTTGACTGCTATAAAAGCGGAGCCAACACTGGAACCACAGACGTTAACCTGATATGACACCTGTATCGTAGAAGTACATATGTAGTGTTTATTGCTTTCTTGTAAAATTAGATAGCCAGCACCACAACGACAACTGACGTTGCACCGATATTACGCCTGCATAGGCTGTTTTTCCAAACCAGTTTATAGACCTGGCGTGGCTCTGCGGTAGAATACCTGACTGCCACGCAGAATGCTTGGGTTCGATTCCTGCTGTGATTCTAATTTTTATTCTTTCCATTCGTCGGGTCAACGCTGCCGATGTCGGTTTTTCTTGACGCTCTCGCATTTAAGTTACTAATGTCCGTTGTCGCCGTCCATCGGTAGCTATAAACTGTCAATCACCTGTGGCGCATATCCGTACACCGCGGCCCGTGGTAAACGGGTATGTGCCACGCGTGTCTGGAAGAAATGGTTTGATGATGTACGCGACAGGATTTTCATGTTATTCATGTCCTGACCCGACGGTCATATTCGTGAAATCCTCTTACCCTCCCATGCCAGTCTTGGTCTACACCAAGTTAAGGAGGCGATTATGAGAGCACCCCCAGACGTAGGCGGATAGATATTTCATTGTTTAAACAGCGCAAAAAGACGAAGCCACGAGAAGGAGGACTACACAGGACAGGCGCTGGACAATGAAGTTAAACCAACTAGCCCAATTTTACACACTGTTGCGGATAGATAGATAGATAGATAGATAGATAGATAGATAGATAGATAGATAGATAGATAGATAGATAGATAGATAGATAGATAGATAGATAGATAGATAGATAGATAGATAGATAGATAGATAGATAGATAGATAGATAGATAGATAGATAGATAGATAGATAGATAGATAGATAGATAGATAGATAGATAGATAGATAGATAGATAGATAGATAGATAGATAGATAGATAGATAGATAGATAGATAGATAGATAGATAGATAGAAACGCTCAAAGTGCCAAAGGTTCGCTAAGAAATGCTTCGCATTTAATTGCTTGCGAAATTGTCATGGTGCGAAACGTGGTGCAGTTCTGCGTATTGCGAGTGCTCTCATGACGTCACAGAGGCTATTTCGTCTTGCCATTCGCAGTTTCCGTTATGTTGCTAGAAGTAAAAAGATGTACTGGTAAGTAAGCACAGCCTTACGTTGCGCTGGCAGTGCAATGTCGTCTGTGATGACGTCACTGCTGAGTCCTTATATATAAGGACCGAGCACTGACGTCGCAGTGCAGGTATACCTGCACTGCGAGGCTAAACATTGACATCAACGTGGTCAGCGCTGTCCGCGCTACTTATTGTCAATGTAAATATTTGGCCTTACGGCTTCAGTGGGGACGTTCCCGGGGACACTTCCATAGCAAGGGGCGAGGGGGGGGGGGGGCAGGAGGGAGGATTCAAACGATTCTTCAATTTCTCGTGTGTATATATACATATGGAATCAAGAGTCAACTTCGCGCCAAAAACACGACCACAAGGAAACACGAAGGCACACATAGACATGACGTGCGCTCATCCTGTCTATGTTCCTTCGTATTTCCTTGTGGTCATGTTTTTGGCGCGAAGTTGACTATTGGTTTCAGACATGCACCAACTAGCCAAACAGTGAGTACTACTAGACTATATATACTTGTACTCTTACAAACGCACCCATGAGCACATACATAAAGTGTGGTTGAAGCCCCCCACCCCGGGGAACTGCAATCTAGCCGATACCGTTAGATTATTAAGGTTAAGCTTTGATGAGAATGCACGTAGGTCTGTGTTCATCGACCACCTAGAAAATGGATATACAGTAATTAGGATTCCGTAAAGGCAGCTTCACCTTTTCGAACCTGCGTTAGACGGGCGAGTACTGACACACGCCTCCGATATCCGTAATGACTAATTCCAGGTACACGAGTTTAGCCAGCGGGAAGACTTGCCCAATGGACGAGTATATGTGTAATCTACTGAGTGACCGCAGATGAGCGCTCTGTGATGGCGAATAGATAGATACGCCAGCCACCTCTGGCGGTCGCTGTTGCCTGCACAGTTTTCGGTGCACGTTAAAGAACTCCGGGGGGTCGAAATTGACCGGATCCTTCCATTACAGCGTCTCTCATAGCTTGAGTCGCCTTGGGACATTAAACCCTACAAACCAACCATGCCTGTGCTGTCGCTGTTTACTCCTCTCGGAGCTTATTGCCAAATGCCTTAATCTCTACCACGTCGAGAACAACTGCCTACTCACATTTTCATCTGGAGAGAAGCGGATAATTGTCTCGAATGTCTGGTTAAGCTTAACCGTTATCATGTGTTTTGTTCTCTGTTCATGACACCCAAAATGTTGCGTAAGCGCTCGACGTGTGGTTCAGATGTAGCGCGCCGTAGGCGTGGTTTACATAATACGCACCCCGGCTCCATTTTCTTAGAATTCGATTTTGTACAGAATTGGTAAAAAGACAGTCTGATACGGGCTAAACATTATACGTTGATAACCATGACACAATTTTCAAGAGAATGCACATAGCGAGTCGGCATCAAATCACCTACTGGAGCACCAAAGCAGTCGAGGAAGGCTAGAAACCATCACTTGTCCGGGAGGTTTTTGCGATGTTATTATAAAAGCAGCCCGTGAATCAAAAGATTACAAACAGCGAGGAATTTAACTCACACAAGCAGTAGAAAGGTGGAACGAGGCCGGCGTCATCGCTTACGTTCGCTGTGCTTTAACGCGATAGCATTAAAGACTTCATTTCGCGGAAATTCCGTAATCGGTGGTTGCGTGAGAAAAATCAGCATTGTCCGTTGCGATCGATGCAAATGCTAAAAAAATCATGGGTCTGAGCCGGAATCGAACCCAGGGCTTATGCGTGGCAAGCAGGCGTTATGTATCACAGAGCCACGCAAGTGATTGAAACCGCTTCGGAAAAAAAAAAAAGAAAACTTACACAGGTGTTATGCAGTGCCATGAACTATTACAAGTGTAATATTGCGTGGCAGAAGCGTAGAATCACGCCAGGCGTCCCACCATGTGAATTGCGCCGCGAGTGGTTGGTTTAAAGGCCCAACCATTACAAAGCGATCACCAAGAGAAGCATCAACAAAGCGTGCAGCTGCGTAGGTGTGCGTTTGGGCGCGTAGTGGCTACTTTGCTAATTCGCAGAATGATGAATTTTGGCGCATGGGCACTACGCAATTTTACTTGCAGTAGACACTCTAGGATACTTTAAGATGGCTGTGTCACGCGTACATAAGTTTCTTACCTCGCGCCACGGTTGAGATGTCTACCAATAATCGAAGCATGGAAGATGAATGAGAAGGCTGCTCGAACGGGGCCCAGTTAAGTTACAGCGTTCTTCTCTTGAAGGCGAAGCTCAAGTGTCCTCCATATTTTTTTTTTGCTAGTTTTGTCTTTCGCTAACAGGGCCTAGATCTCGATCCTGTTAGGTGACAAAGACAACTGAAATAAAGAAAGCAGTAAAATAAACGAAAAGTTCTGTCACTATCGGCCGATGCCGGACAAGAATGTCTTTAATGAGATGGGATACCTCAGCAGACACCTTCATGCTCACGACGGGAACTTTTTTCCTTCCAATGCACACGCTGTCTTCATCTTCTAGAGAACTGGTGGCTTGTGTGGGCCTCTGAATACAGTACGTAGACGTCCCCATCTCATTTTGCGTGGGGCGTAACACCAAGAGAAAATTGCCAAGCTCTAAAAGAAACTGCGCTAGAGCTTACTAGGGCGACAGGCTCTTACGTTGCCGCAGGGTCGCTCGCTTGATAATGAGCAGCATTGGAGAAATATCCTGCTTTGTTGTTCTTGAGCATAGAATGAGAATGAGCGGAGAATGAGGAGGCGGGTGTCGTGTTCATGGTGGCTATTTCAGTTTCGACACTTTTTAAAAATTAATCTCAGGAAATATAAACAAGAAAAACATGAAGATAGTAATCTAAAATATGATTTTTGCATCGCTACTCAAGATCCAATCGACGCTGTGAAGGTGGTTGGACAAAGAAGCTTCATCAAACACCACTCATGCTGATGGGGGCATATGTTTTATTATTACTTTAGAGTAATGGTAGTGATAATCGCTTTGTGGCCGCTGTGGCAGACCGTGATTGTTTCCGCGAACATTTTAAGCAAGACGAATTTGTTCCTTTCGTCGAGCATTGTATCCACGCTCTTCTTCTGGTGTATTTAATTTCCGTGGTTCACCCACGGTAGTCTTAGAATGAACTGAATGAGTTGCTAGTCACCTAAGAAGGGGGGGAGCAAGATCTGCCCCATACAACGGCCCCCCTAGTAACCTAAGAGGGGGGGGGGGGGCGCAAAATCTAACTCGTACAATGACTTAATAGGGGGGAGGGACGCTACGATGAACCCTCGCCCCCTCTCATGGGGAACCCTGCGCACACGTATGGTGGCGTTGTAGTTGTGCACGAGCATGGACCATGCGCAGGAGTCTACGGCGAACGCGTTCGTCGGTTCGCCTGTCCACCTCTCCGAATGCTCTTCCTCAGCGTCAGAGGTGAAAACGCAAGGAACGCGCGCATCTGCTTAGCAATGGAGCACGCGAGCGCGAGCGTCTGTAGGTGGTTTAGGGGCCTGGTGTTTCTGCCCACGGAGAGGGAACCGTTGCGGGATAAAGATATACAACTTCTCTGTAAAAGGAAAAAGAATATCTGTAATGCAAAGAATAAAATCAATAATACACAGCTGCGGTTTATTTTTGTTGCAGGTTTTTCAAATTAGGGAACGCGTAAAACCGAAGCTAACACATGTCAGCGAAGCTTATTCACGCTACAATACAAAAGCTTTGGTAATTTATTCCCGTGCCTGGGAATACGTTAAACGCCGTCGCACGTGAAACCCCATTAAACCCCGTAGCATGGGATACTTTTCCTTTCTGGATAACCTCCCTGCCGTTCGATTCTCCCGTATTTCACCGTGATACCCATTTACCCTGCAACTCGAAAGGTACCACTTATAAACTCACCTTAAAAATGCCCTGATACACTTTTCCAAGTAACCATCGAATGACTCCATTTAGGGAGTATATTACCTCACGAATCCACCGCCGCAAATATATTTAGAATCAGAGATTTGTCACATAAATGTAATTGCTTTCTCCCTTCTCTCGCCCCGACGAGCGCGCTGGAAGCGAACCAGGGAGGGATGGCACGGGAGAAAGAAGTTACGTCATGCACGCGTCATGACTTTGTGCGTTTTTTTTTCTTCGAACGCGCGGCTTACTTTCAGTGTGATCGCAAGCAAGCGCGCGGGCACGTGGCGGCCTCCCGCGGCGGCCACAGTAACTATGGAGCGCACGATGCTATAATCAGCCAATGGCCGTGAAATTGGTTGGTTATGTGGCACGGTAATTTGGATATATGGCGTCATTTGTAGAAAGGAGAGGGAACGATTTCTAGCTGACTTTAAGAATTAATTGTAAATTCCAGGACACATTCTGCGCTACAATATTTGGGGCGCGTGCTCTCAGGAACCACGACTAGCGATCGGCAGCGTTTTCTGACCACTCTGCAAAAATGTTGCAGGGCCCCTTTAATTGCTGAATGATATGATTCAAGTTCATAACTTTGAAGGAGGAGAAGGAAGACGAGAAATGAAGGATGGAGGGACGCGTCTTTCAACAGACCTTTCAAAGCTAGCGTTTGTGTGTTTCCCTTCTCGTTGTCGCCGTCTTCATAATTTTCTGTGCTAAACGATAAGAATACGTCATACCAACAATGCCAGAAGTCAACACATGTTAATAGGAGGATGTTGAGGGTAGCACGAGGATCTAGCCTTGCAAGATCCAGGCCAGAAAACTGAACACAAAGCCTGTAGTCGCTTTATGCACATACTGGAGGGAAGCTTGAGCAGCGACCAATTACACACACCAATGACTTATTATTTACTAAACACGCTTTGTCTAGAGTGCCATTTAACTTTTTTTTCTACAAATGTACTATCTATGTATGGAAGTCAAGGCGAACAATTTGTTGCGATTGCAGAAGTACATTCGTGGGTGCTACGAATGGGAGCACCAAATTTGTGCTTAAGCAATAATTTCTCGTAATTTGCGCATACGAATTGGAAGCACTTGTTTACAACAGGTGCATTTCTGCTTGAACATATAGTGTAACGAAAACTTTTGTACTTTGTAAATGCGTTTAGCATCTATGACCTCTTGAAGGTAATTTCAACGTTCCGTTTCATAATGAACACGCCTGCACATCCTTGGTTAGTTGGTCAGACTGAGACTCGAGAGACGCGACTAGAAGGTAATAATTATGAGCATGAATGTCGTTGTAATTTACTGTCATCAAGCACGTGTTCGAGCGATACGCGTCTTCGGCCTTATCAGATGTCATGCAGATTCGCCGGAGGGGCAGCACTGTGTCAAGGCCGTAATACTTAGCTTACAGTAGTCTACGTCTTTCTTTTAACAGCGAAACCGTTGTAGCTGGCCGCATTTTGTCTGTTGTTGCAATAAACTATCATCATCATCATCATGCCTGCGCGCGCGCTCTTCGTCGTCTTCTTCATCTCCCCTAACACGTGCGCACGGCGCGCGCTCTCCCGCTGCGGCGATTTCTCCTGCGTAGGATGCAATAACTCGGATGGCCGAGAGAACGTGTACAGAGAGAGAGAGAGAGAGAGACGGAAGTAAAGGGATAGAAAGGAAGAGACCGACATAGGAAGGAAGAAGCGGAAGGGATGAAAAGATAGAAAGACAGCGAAAGAAAGAGAGAGAGATAAAGAGAGGGGAAGAAAGAGGAAGGGAGAAATAGAAAGAGAGAGAAGGAAAAGAAAGAGGAGGGGAACGTTTCGTAAAGTAACGTATTACTAGTTACGTGATATGTTCCCGCCAAAATTGCGTAACACTAGTCACGTGACGTAAAATCACGGGCCACTAATCACGTGGCACGTTGCCGGCAAAATCACGGATCACTAGTGACGTGACATGTTCCCGTCAAACCCATGTCATTTAATCGAGGAAGGGACGGGCTTGGGAAGGCAGCTTTTTGCTCGCGAGTCCGAGCACTCGCTCCACTGTTGCTTCCAGCCTTTCACCGCTAGTGCAAGCTATCTTCGCTGCTACCCCAACCTTCGCACAGCTAATGCAGAGCTGCCCCAATTTCTTCCTTTCCCGCGCTCACAATGGCTCTTTTTCGACGCTTCATCACAAAGGAATATTACAGAAAAGGGGAAGGGGGCGATGATGCGAATAGCTTGGAATGCTGGTACCGACAATATTTAGCTATGCGAACTTCACGGAGACTGCCATCGAAAGCCTCGGAGGAAAATGTGATAACGCCGAACAATGCGATCCCGTTATGGCGCAAAACGAAGGCGCTGGTGCTGGTGGGGAGGGGGGGGGGGGTGTTATGAGAATGAAGACCGGGAAGATTGCACCGCCAGAGAATAAGAACGCTCCTGCGCGAATGAAAAACGATGAACGGTCGCCCTTAAACACGTGATTTTCTGACGAGCCTTTATGGCAATGTCTTCACTTTTTGTTTTCTATCTGTTCTCTCACTTTTCGAAGTCAAGGCCTCATCGTATAAGCGGGCATATTCGAAGAAACCTCGAATCTATTACAAGGAGCTACGCGGGAAACACTGTCGCCATTAGCTTGCGATGGCTTTCAGGCGTTTTCGAAGACAAACTGAATTAAACCGTCATCAGCCGTTTCCCTAGTTTCGGCGACGACGCAACGAATGAACAATCGAGGCGATTTATTCCCGGACTTTGGCGACAACCGTAGTCGTGCGGTATTGTCGCCAGATGTCTGAGCGCCGGCTTGGCGCTCGGCCAGAGCGCATACACTTCAGCAGCCAGACATTCGGCGTCGACGCAGTCCCGCTACAGTGCTTTCGTCGATTCGATTCACCCTAGCGTGTCTGTGCACTGAGGGACAACGCGAAAGTAAATCGCCACAAAAGTTACTTGTTCAAAGCTTTCTTCTTCCCCTCACCCTTTTTCTCGTGTAGGGTAGACAATCGAACTCGGCCTTGGTTTACCTCCAGGCCTTTCTTTCATCCTTCTTCGCCGTCTCTTTTCTTGAGGACATTTCGCAGAAACATCCGATGCGAGCACGATCCCGAAGACGCTTGACGGCAGAGCAGAAGCTCAGCACACTGAATAGTTCCTTTGAATCTCCACAGCCTCAATAGCTATGCAGTTGTTTAAGGTCGATACGGTCTCTTTGTGTTCGCTGCTCGACAACTTCCTGTGAAGGCAGTGGTCGTTGTTGTTGGCTGCTGGCGATGGCAGCCTCTCTGGATCTTGCTCCGAGTTATGTAGGTGCATGTAGATATCATGCGTTAGTACAAAGACAGCAATATCAGGCGCGAGGCAAACAGGAGTACTATGTAAAAGTATACCGCTTTCTATAGAGCGGCACACTAAAAACCACCACTCTCAACTTTCCCCTATTCCTTATCGATGCAAATGTATTGGTATTCATCGATGAAAAAACGGCGCATGCGCATATACACTATGATGCTTGCGTCGCTCTTAATCCGCGTGCGGTCCCAGTAACGACAGTTGTGTGCTATAAGTAATTTCTTATTTCGTCAAGGACTATCACTACCGGCCTCAACCTATGGCGCTCCATTGCGATAATTGGTGTGGAACGTCTCGTGTTATGAAACAAAATGGAGTACGGGTGGTATCGTTCTGCAAACTGGCATCTGGGTCGCGTCGCGGGGTCATTGCTCGTCGCAGGCGCCGCTCAGCTCACCAAGTTTTCGCCAGAGAAAAAAAGAAAGAGAGAGCGAAAATGAAATGTGGTTTGGGGTCGTCCCTGGAAAATCGACCGGCGCAACTCTGGCTAATTGGGGCAGCACCGGTAAGGAGAGTGGAGCGCGGTGCCCGCCTCCTTTCATCTCAATTTGCCGCTGCTCGGTCACCATGCGCTTGGAAGGGTTGGAGTCACGGCTGCTCCAGAAAAGGAGGCGCTGCGCGTATTGTAACGTAAAGAAAAGAGAAAGCCTATCGAGTGCGTTCTGTCACCATTAGCACAAAGGCGGTGTTTGAGAAACCGCTCTCAGAAGTCGTTGAGCAGTGTAATAGTTTCGTGGAATAAGACGCACTTCGCCAAGTTCGAATTTGTTAAAGGAAAGAGAAAGAAAGAGAGAGATATAAACGTTTATTGTCGAAACAGTGTTCCGAGTGGTGCTCGGTATGACTCTGAGGTGGGAGGGCTCCATAGTCCAGGAAGCCACTGGCTCCGACTGCACGCCCTCTTGGCCCTGGCGACGAGTGGTCGCTGGTCTTCCAGGTCCTCGAGGGCGAGCTTGGCCTCCCACGTTTCGGTTAGGTGGTCGTCGTTCGTTCGTCCTGCTTCATTGCCAGTCATCTCCGGTTGCACATAATTGCTTGCATGGTACTGGCATTCAAGGAGCAAGTGTGCCAGGGTGTCCGGTACGATGCAGAACGGGCACATGTAGCTATGTTTCGTTGGGTATAGAGGCGGTGCATTAGTGTCCCATGTGTGTACGTGCTGCTTTGCAGGCGTCTGAATATCAGTCAGTTGTGGGTGTGGTGGAGGGCACACCCGTCGCTCCAGTCTGTAGTGTTGGAGTAGCGACGAATATTCGATACAGCCTCCGTTTCTTCAGCCACGGGTCGGGTGTCCTGTGGGTCGAGAAGTTTCAATTTTTAAAATGTTTTTAGGGGCGAAGCTCCTTAAGGCGGCACCCGTTCGTCCCTCGTAGTCGTCGTGGTCGTAGTAGTGAGTAACAAGTCTTACGCTTTGACCTCCAAGGTGGTGCCGGTGGGAGATTTCTCCTGTGCGTTGTTGAACAATAAAAAATTCGCAGCGTGCGCGTTAACTAAAAGCCGAATTCTTCTGTCTCTCATTCCCCATTAGCAGCCATTGGCATGTTCCAGTAGGAAACGTTAGTAGAAGTAGAAGTGTAAGTGTTAGCTAAAAGCCGACTTCTTCTGTCTCTCATTGCCATTAGCAGCCATTGTTTACCTCCAAGGTAGTGCCTGGTGAGATTTCTCCTGTGCGTGATTAAACAATAAAAATTTTGTTCAAAACGCCGTTGATTGATGAAATAAACCAACGAAAGACGCCAGATGTTTTGTAAAAGCAGAACGAAAGAACGCCAGATGTTTTTCTTAAAGTGTAGTAGTAGTAGTTGTATTTAGCCACCTCGCCCGATCGTCAACGGGCGAGGTGGACCGGCAACGGCGCGAGGACCCTGCCGTACGAGAGTTAAATCACACTAAAAGACATACTTTGCGGGCGATACACTCTAGTGAGCTTTCAACTTTTCGTCTTAGTGTACATGATAAAGAAATTATTTCTACGAAAAACGCAAGGCACACCTTGAGCAATATGTTTGGTTTTGGGACGCTAAATGGAACCATGAGGCGATGCGAAGCCGGAGCACTTGCACGATCGCGTTCCGTTGGCTTTCGTTGGGCATGCTACCGACCTCGCGTCGTGGAACGCGCGTCCTGTCTTCCCTCTAGCCTTGCCTTTAATTCGCACAGGGCGAGCGGGGAATGCGGTCGCTCTTGGCGCTCTTTCGCTCGGGAGCGGACTTCTTCCTTGCATTTCACCGATCACAAGTGATAATGAAGGGACCACGTAAACCAACAGTACAATAAAAGTTTGATGTTTAATATATACACGATGTTTCACACTCTTTATATTATGTACTGGGCGCATTTTTGAACTAGAATGCGCATTGCGAGTGGCCGATTGTGGTGATGTTATACGCAGAATGTTGCTGCGCATGTGTGGCTTGGGTATATATTGCGATGGTCTTTCAAGAATAAAGTTTGTTGCGCGTGACGCTCCTTCCTTTCTCCTGTTTTTCCCTTTGCTGTATTGCGTCTTCATATTCCATAAAGCTTGCGCCAAGTAGCTCAGCAAGAAGTTTTATTGACGTAGTGTAATACCTCGCGCATAGACAAAAGACTGCAATGATCCAACGCGCGCTGTTGAAGTTCATATACGGCAAAACTTCTTCGCAACTTCGTAATTTACTCGCCCTAAAGGGACACTAAACAGAACCGATTTTTCTCACAGAAACAGAACCGATTTCACATTACCAAAATCACCACGTTTACAGCGAGAAGAGGCTTTGTAAGCGAAAAAACGCGCAATAAGAAAATGCGGGTGGAGACGCCATCTTGAAGTTCCGGCACCAATCGCCGTGACGTCATAGATTTTGACGCCGTTGACTGGGACCTACGCCGTTCCTAATCGGTAAATATGAAGCGCACTGCCCTCTCAGGGGGCCAGAGACTTCACATATCTAGTTTCAGGAAAATTCGTTGGGCTAATATCGAGAAAATATGAAAAATGTGCGTTGCAATCCGTGACGTCACGCGCGGAGATCCGGCGCGAAATTTAAAAATGAGTTTGACTGATTTTCTCGTCTATTATTAAAATTATGATGGCATAATTAACGACCTTAGTTTCCTGAGTAAAATTTACCAATGTAAACCGATTCGTTGTTTTACATTAGTGTCCCTTTAAGACGCGCAAGACGCGACCCGTTTTCCTAAAATTCTTCTACGTAGTTCATGTCATGTGGTATGGTGTCTACGACAGCTGTAACTTGACTGTAACCGGAAATGTAGGCCGGAAGAAAGTTGAATATCGACCGGGAGTGCAAATCAAAAGCCATTTGACTGATTGAAAAAAAAAAAAAAAAGACCTAATCGAAGTTACATCATCATCATCATCATCATCAGCCTGTCTACGCCCACTGCAGGGCAAAGGCCTCTCCCATGTTCCGCCAATCAACCCGGTCCTGTGCTTTCTGTTGCCACGTTATACCTGCAAACTTCTTAATCTCATCTACCCACCTAATTTTCTGCCTTCCACTCAGGCGTTTGCCCTCTCTTGGAATCCAGTCAGTTACCCTTAATGACCACCGGTTATCCTGCCGACGTGCTACGTGGCCGGCCCACATCCATTTCTTCTTCTTAATTTCAACTATGATATCCTTAACCCCCGTTTGTTCCCTGACCCACTCTGCTCTCTTCCTGTCTCTTAAGGTTACACCTATCATTTTCCTTTCCATCGCTCGCTGCGTCGTCCTCAATTTAAGTTGAACCCTCTTTGTAAGTCTCCAGGTTTCTGCTCCGTAGGTAAGTACCGGTAAGATGCAGCTGTTATATACCTTCCTCTTGAGAGATAGTGGTAGACTACTATTCATGATTTGATAATGCTTGCCAAATGAACCCCATCCCATCCTTATTCTTCTAGTTATTTCACTCTCATGGTTCGGCTCCGTGGTTACTACCTGTCCTAAGTAGACGTACTCCTTTACAACTTCCAGCGTCTCGCCACCTATCGCGAAGCGCTGTTCTCTGCCAAGATCTGCCCTAAATGGAATGCAAAGAGGCAAAGCCGCTGGTGAGGATCAGGTAACATCAGACCTGTTGAAAGACGGTGGAGAGATTATGTTAGAGAAACTGGCCACTTTGTATACGAAGTGTCTCTCGACAGGGAGGATACCAGAATCTTGGAAGAATGCCAACATCATCTTGATCCATAAGAAAGGGGACGTCAAGGACCTGAAAAATTACAGGCCCATCAGCTTACTGTCCGTTGTCTACAAGCTATTCACAAAAGTAATTGCTAATAGATTTAATACGACATTAGAGTTTAATCAACCAAGGGACCAGGCAGGATTTCGTACAGGCTTCTCAACAATAGACCATATTCATACTATCAATCAGGTGATAGAGAAATGCGCGGAATACAACCAACCCCTATACATAGCCTTCATAGATTACGAGAAGGCATTTGATTCGGTGGAGACATCAGCAGTCATGCAAGCACTGCGGAATCAGGGCATCGACGAAGCCTATATAAACATAATGGAAGAAATCTACAGCGCATCCACAGCCACTATAGTCCTTCGTAAAGAAAGCGACAGAATCCCAATAAAGAAGGGCGTACGACAGGGAGACACGATCTCTCCAATGCTATTCACCGCGTGTTTACAGGAGGTTTTCAGGGCCCTAGATTGGGAAGAATTAGGGATAAGAGTTAATGGAGAATATCTCAGTAACCTGCGATTCGCTGATGACATTGCATTGATGAGTAACGCGGGAGACGAATTACAGCTCATGATTACTGAACTGGATACGAAGTTACATATTATCCGCTATAACTATGGCTGGCTAGGCTAGACCAGCTGCAGTGCGACCTATTCTGCATTAGAACAGCAGCCGCGGTCACGAAAGCCAGAAGAGGTTTAATAAGGAAGGTTCGCTGTAATTTAGTCGCACTCTAAACTGCCAGTAAAAAGTCCTGGCTCTGTGTTATCTCCTCTGCCTCTCTCTCTCTCTCTCATATATATATATATATATATATATATATATATATATCATAATAACATAATCAAGGGGAAAGGCAGGGAGCATAACCATGGCGCGGTAGTTTCCTCTTTGCTACTCTGCACACAAGAACAAATTTGCAAAATGGAAGAAGCATCGACCACTGCTTTCTTTCGTTGTCGCGTTCCAATTTAAGAAAAACGTTGCATATTTAGTTTTGTTATCACGCTCAGCAGCCACAACGACCACGTGTCGCTCGATTTCGTACCTCGCCCAGCAGGACAGCGTCAAAAAACAGTCGTGACGGCACCTTAGAGCACGAATAAGTTTTTTTTTCTCTTGAACTGCACCAGTCTTCCGGGGCACTTTTTAATATTTGCTGTAAACATCTGGTGACAGTTGCCACCAGTCCACCGAATTATCGAACAGATGCCTTCAATTCCTGGATAATATAATATCTGCGGTTTTACGTGCCAAAACAAGGATATGATTATGGGGCACACCGTGGTGGAGGGCTACGGAAATTTCGATCACCTGTGGTTCTTCAGCGTGTACCTAAATCTGAGTACCAAGGCCTCAAGCATTACGCATCCATCTAAATGCGACCACCGAACCCGCGGCTTCCGGGTCAGCAGTGGTGCACAGTAACCACTGCACCACCACGGCAGCTGTTCAATTCCTGAAGTTACTGAATACACAAAAAGAATACCTGACAGGGTTCATACACAAAAGGGTTCACAGTTCACCATCGGTTGCGTTAACCGGCAAGTAGATTAACTATCTCCGCAGTTAAGCACTTTGCTCTTCTAGATAGTCTAGGTTACATGCGCGCGATCGAACCCCCCCCCTCCTCGCTTCCCTCCTCCCCTCCGGAATGCGTCTATGTTCGTGCTTGCAGAGATTAACGATGGGCTGGTACTCAGCGCTTGGGTTCATTCTGTTATTCTTGTCTCATTGCTATTTCATGCTGTTTCCTCTTCGAAAAAATTCGCACCTCCTGCGCACTTCAAGCAACTCCTCAAGATAACGCAAACGAAAGCCTTAAATGCCTCATCAAACGCGAAATTTGGCCGTCGACGTCGGGGACCAGTGATGCAAAAAATAATCATTTGATGACGTCGCCGTATGACGTCACGATGACGTCCCAGATCGCCAAAATTCGTGACCTTATTATGACGCCATGATGACGTCACTGTTACGTCACGTGACGTAACGTCACATGATGACGTCGTCACATGACATCGTAGCTTGGTCAAAGGTGGTCCGATCACGGAGGCAATGCAAAACCAAGACCACGTTAGGTGCAGAAAGCTTTCAGTGGGTGGCGAGGCAGGATCAATACATCGACTGAATAAAAAAAAAAAGATGGCTTTCGCCTTCGAATCGTCTTAAGTGAATGCATAAGGGACCCAGTGCGTTTTTCTGGTTGTAGCTTAGATAGGCAAGGCTTCTGAGACAAGCGAAGTCAGAAAGGATCGTCGAGAAAGTGTACATCATACTCCGTTACGGGAAGTTAATGGAAGAGATCTCGGTAGACATGCTGCGTCGTGCACATCGGATCATTCAACGAGAGACGATAATTAGGAGGAGCTTCGTTGTATGCAGATCCCAACAGGGTGCGTTTGATCTGCTGCATTTTCCGCTGCTTTTAAGGTGTTCTCTCTGTTTATGCTTCCAGCGAGTGGTGCTGTCGCTGAAGTTTCGTGACCACTTTACTTTTGCGAAATCTTCAATCCAAGAAACAGTGGTCGCTTCACATTACGCGCTCACTTTCGCTGTGTCGGTTGGCACCGCAATGGCGGCGGCTGAAGAACGTGAATAGCGACGTAACGAGAAACACACTTGAACGAGTCGATATGGCGGTTTTAATTAAAAAGCACACATCACAGTTATACGCTTTTGTTTACGGCATTGCGGCATAGTGACGCTAAGTGGTTTTTCTGTGTTGCACGTTGCGGCAAAGAAACAGCCGGTAGCTTTACAAGGCGTCAACATCTCCTTAACCTACATACGTTTATTTTTTAAAATTGATTTTCTCTATTAAGACATACAGAAAGCCATACCCTTTCGTCTTTCAGCATCTCACTTGGAGTAGCGTTGCAAGCCTTTTGCGAGGCTAAGATCTCTGGGTATAATTAGCATTTCTATGTCTTCATTGTAAATATATTCCATGCGTAAAAACACTAGCGTAACTGTTCTCGTGCATATTGGAAGCCGGAAGCGCTTCTATTTGGACTTTTCGATACCAGGAAGTGACTCGGCGGATAACGTTACGCTGCTTTTGTTTCGCCTTTTATTGAACTTTGTCTAGAGTATATCCAACTATGACCCCTCGATATGTCATGGAAGGGATACGTAGCTCCTAGATCTTTTCTGTTTTCTTTTTGCGAAGTGGTGAACAAAGTTAGGTTGAGTTCATGCCTTGCAATAGACCATTTTCAAGCAATCCCAGAACCCCCAGCGGGCGCGCGAAGCACTATGGGAAAAGTGTGTACGGCGAGCTCGCCGGCTGTTCCGTCGCTCGCTCTTCGTTGGTGCCGTGGGAGCACCAAACGAAAAAAAAAAAAAAAAACGCGTCACCGCTGGTTGACTATTATTAATCCTAAATACTACACATGTCCGAACGCACCTGCATGTATATCTACGCATTAAATGCGAAAGGAATGATGCAGTCAGTGTATATGTATTACCGAGCCGATGTATACCGGATGTAGCAGTTAAGCGGCATGCGAGTTTTCACGTGCCTATACATGCCGTCAAAACGTGCTATCGTGAGCAATGTGAGCTGGAACACCGAATTCTTAGTTATTCAAAGATTACTTGTTCACAAGCCGCTATGGCAATTAATGGCATAGCGGCTCGTGATTGGGTTTAACCAAACTGTAGAGAGGTGTTACAGTGTCCAGGTATACAGATGATTATTTGATTTTAATTGACAAGTCACGCGCTGTACAAAGAAGTGAACACATTCTAAACGTGTTTAAAGAAAAAGGGATGGGACTAGAATTCACTTGCGAGATGCCTTGCTCTGATAATTTGCAGTTTCTTGATACATGCTTTTAAGTTTCACTATGGAGCATACGCGGGCAGTAGAGCCCGCGTTCAGCGAAAGAGGCGTTTAATTTCGCGTCGGCGCACTCGAATATTGTTAAACGAGGAACTGTGATGTCATGATTACGCACGGCATTGGAAAAAACCTTGCGCACATAAGATGAGCAGTAGTTTCCAGCTTCAAAGTGATCAAAGAAGCGGGACATCCTGCGTATCGTTGTATCGGTTTGCAAAATTTTGTTCGCATGGCAAAGAAAGATTAACACGGACGTTCTCCATCCGTAATTAATGAAGAAACTATAAATATTGCAGTTATTCCACATATGTATAATAAGTCGCATGGCCTGAAGAACGTAGGGAAGCGATGTGGGGGTGAAGGCTGTGTATAAGCTTAGTCGCATTAAGGTCGCAGGGGTCTGCGGTGGGCAACGAAAAATACGGTCAGATGCATGCCAATTGTTGTGCAAATTGTTTAGGAGCCGCAAATTTCTCTTTCTTATGTCCACATGTAGATCAGCCAGACTGGTCATGTAATAATAAGCGCCTCAGCGAGCATCGAAATTCAGTGAATGGAGCCGTCTCATCTCGTATCGCTATGTCGGTCATGAAAATGTAATCCCATCTTCGAAAGCACAGTAATTTTGTACCGTCAACCTAATCAGCCAACGCGAGAAATTTCGGAGGCATATCATGCTACAAATAACGCCACACATTGTGTCAGTCAACCTTCTCAGTCGTTACATGACAAGGAATTCGACCTTATTAATCGACTGTAAACACGCGCCTTGGTTGTTTGAATTTTTTGTGCCTCTTCATGACACGCGCGACGCATTCCCATTATTGTATATACGCTTTTTTTCACGCGTGCAACAAACTTTCAGTTGTGTGTGAGCGCTGGTTTGTGCATATCCTTCCTTGTACTGCTCCTCTCTTTCTTCGCTCTAAGTATTATTCCAACCTGTAGTTATAGCACCAACGGAGGTTAGTAGGCACTTATCATTCGTTACATATATGGTGCGTGCGACGCAATGAATGTATCTCATTTCCCCAAATGCCGACTGCACTTTCGAGCGTACTCTTTAAATATCAGAACCCCACACTGTACTCGTCGACAGTGTCGACGGACGTTGATTCCAAATGCATCCGCGAATCATAGACCGCTCGTGCACTTCATAGGCAACCGAGATGTATTTTTTTTTTCATTTATGCCGTAAGGCGCACTGGCGCCAAGAAATAAATAAATGTGACGCTTCTGAGTCGCTCAACTAGTCCAACAGTGGGACAGATGGAAACCGTCGATAGGCCGTCGCAGCTAAAGACTGAAGTTCGTGATTGAATTGCACAGTAACACGTTGCACCTTGCCAAATTCATTGTGTCTAAGAAGTCCTGGCGCGGCGCAAGCAGAAAGCTACAGCGCGAGGCCCACGCGCTCGTCGCGGCGGCTGCGGCAGCGTACACACATTTCCCATGAGTGCTTGCGCGCCCGTTGGTGGCGCTCGTGTGCTTGAAAACGGTCTATTCTGAGCTAGAATTGGCGGCTGTACTTAAGACGGTAGAGATCTGAACGAATGCTTTCAACACTGCCGCAATACAAGAGGGTGAGCGCAGGCAGAATAAAAGGACAGACTCACAGTAGTTCGACATCGAAACCAGCACTATGCATTCGAAAAAAGCGCACGGCAGCGCAAGCGTCTTCGCTTCATTCACACATCCTCGAATGCTTGAGCCACGAAGACTTCGTAACGAGCCCTATACTTAAGCAAGATGGTAAGTTTGGAGAGTCGTTAAAGCTCATTTTGATGAAACAGCACGTTACTAACCCGAAGACGCGAGAAGGTCGCGTGCACTGGTTTTCTCGTTGTTAGTTTAGTAACGCGCTGTTTCGTCAAAATGAACACTACTAGTCTCATTAGGGTCGACAGAGAAGGCACCGAGTCAGCAAGTAAAAACGGAGACGACTACGTCACTACAAGTTGAAACGCACACGGGTGTCTTGTAGTTCACAAATCTTCAAACTCATTACGAAGCTGACGAAGCATGGGGAGTCATTAGTTGCAAGCTTTGCGGTTCTATTTTAGGAGGTGAAATAACAACCGCGTTTTTGCCCTTCGTACAGCGCCATCTTCGTGCATTGTCGGGATGGTTCCTGTGAACAGACATTTACAGCTCCCAGTTGGTTCGTTTGGTTCCCCATTTCCATCGCTGACACGCAGCCACTGCACGGCCGCTCAATGTGTTCACTTCTTGTCATTGTCAATGTTGTTGTTCAGCTTGCAACGGTTGCCGCAACGGTTGCCTATACCGTCGTCCTCGCGATTGTCCTGCGCACATTTTCGTTATCCGTGTTTCCTCGCCATGCGTCTATACCCCGCGTTAACTGTGTCTTTACTTTCCTCAGTGCGGAACCGACGTTCCCGCATCGTTGCCCCCGGGTTTTATGTTGTTCTGTGCGATCGATGTGGCCCGAATAGTGGTTCCCGATTTTCCGATGAGCACCACTCCGTGAGACTCCCGAGAAGCCTCCTATTCAACCAAGTATGGGAACTCAAAACAGAAAGCGCGTTAGAGATCGTACGAGGTGGTTCCAAGAAAGTCCGTGGACGAAAATGAAAGGGCAGCCAGAATTAGGGAGGCTCCAAACGCTTGCAAATGAATGGAAATCAGTGTACTCACAAAATTATGGCTATTGTAATGGAACTTGAAGTTGCGACTCTGTGCTCGCCATCGCCACGTTTGTTCGATCCTCAGGCGCTCGAAGGAAAGAAGACATGCTCATTAGAGCGTAAAGACAGGAACCAGCAGACGGATTGTGGAATAAAGAAAACAGGAGAGAATCAAGGAAAAGCAGGAAGCTTAACAATGCTTTGTTTGGTCTGTTACCCTCGCGTGAGGAGGGGAACGAGCAGTAAGAGAGAGCGAAAACATGAGTTTGGATGATTAGCGAATCACATGCATAGTGCTGCGCGCTTACAGGCGAGCATTTTAGTCAGCTGCTTTCGAGAATCGCGGAAGGGTTTCTGTGCTGACGAGCTGCGAAGCGAAGTTCACAAGAAATTTTCTTCCGTAAAAATCAATCACCATGCAGTTTATATGTATGTGACTGTGGACTCTGTTGTGCTGACTGTTACGTTATGTCTATACATGATATTTCAGTTACATGATGCACATGCCACCTGCTGACTACAGAAATTCTTGTTAGATGACATTATTTGAGAGAGAGGGAAAGATAAATAGATACAAGAGAGAAAGGCCGGGATGTTAGCCCGAATCTCATCAGGTTTGCTACCCTGCACTATCGGGAAGGTGTAGGACAAAGAAAGATGGAAAGAAAAGCGCAGAAAAGAAGCAAGTGCGAACATTCTGGTGTTACTATTCTGGTGTTACTGGGAGAATGTTGTTTCATACGTATTCTTCAACCCAGAATATTGCATGCTCGATCCCTTCAAGCACTGAGGGGTAGGCGGCGTCTCATTTGCGCACTGGCATCTCTGTGTATTAATATTAATAAGCCTGCTCAACGTACACGAGACAGTCCCGCGTTGTTTGTCAAAGCAGGAATAGTGTCACAAGAAGTGATCGATGGTCTATTCCCATTTGCAGTTGGCCCATCGCGTGCATCGTCCATTCCAATTCTATAGCTGTATGGGTTGGTGAACGCTACCCCGACTCGCAGAAGACGCAGGAAACTAGTGTCACGTCGCTTAAATATTTGTTGGCAGTTGCAGCGATTTATCGCGGTATTCCGCACCGCGCGTATTTCTCTGGCAGTTTCGTGACGAGGGATAAAGAGTCTCGGACAGTCTGGTCGACGTTTTGGCGGATTCACATATCTGCCAAAAGCAGCCTTGTTATTCTTGTCATGTTAGCTTTAAAGGTTTAGTGCATGACGTCAAGTGGTATCGCTGTCGCTGACTACCGTTTGTGAAGAATGAAACTGGAAAGGAAATGTTTCACATTTGTGAGCAAAGTGGTAATTATGAGAGAGTTCTAGAAATATAAAAAAATCACAGCATATCCACGGAGTGAATGATGATGAGTGGGCGAAGCTGCGGAGGTTCATCGGTAAACCGTGAATCTTCCGTGAATTCTGCCCAGTACATCATCACCGACGTGAGATCGGGCGCGTTTATACTAAAGGTTCGATGAGTTATGACGACTTGCAGCTCACTTTAATTTTAGATGTACGCTGTGAATTTTCATTGTTTAGAAAACCATTGCTTTAGAAAACATCTGGCGTCTTTCGTTAAGCAGCTGGCGTCTTTTCGTTTTGCTTTAGAAACATCTGGCGTTCTTTCGTTTTGCTTTTACAAAACATCTGGCGTCTTTCGTTCGTTTATTTCATCAATCAACGGCGTTTTGAACAAAATTTTTATTGTTTATTCACGCACAGGAGCAATCTCACCAGGCACTACCTTGGAGGTAAACAATGGCTGCTAATGGGAATGAGAGACAGAAGAAGTCGGCTTTTAGCTAACACTTACACTTCTACTTCTACTAACGTTTCCTACTGGAACATGCCAATGGCTGCTAATGGGGAATGAGAGACAGAAGAATTCGGCTTTTAGTTAACGCGCACGCTGCGAATTTTTTATTGTTCAACAACGCACAGGAAAAATCTCCCACCGGCACCACCTTGGAGGTCAAAGCGTATGACTGGTTACGCACTACGACTACGAGGGACGAACGGGTGCCGCCTTAAGGAGCTTCGCCCCTAAAAAGTCAGCGTTTCGCCGCAAGGGCGAAGCAATGAATGCTATAGCAAGAAACTAATGCTATATGAAGTGAGGCTCGCTAATGGATACTCTCAGTTTGAACAGCGCTCCTGTTGCAAAGGCGGCCGAAGCAGCGAAGGAAACTAGCGTGCTTCAAATGTCGAGCTGTGACACTTGATAGTTTGCGCTCAACTTCTGTTTGTTCGTTTAGCGGCGTCCCTTGAGCTCGAGTGACTTTCGTACGCTCCGTAACACGAGCGCGGACATCACGGTGAAAGCGTTAAACCAACGTTACTAGAACAAACTCAGTTTCAAGGCTCCGTATCTCCGCCAGCGGAGGAGGGTGGTCCAAACGGCGGTCGCGAGAACTAGCGGCGCTGCAGTTCCGTCTTGCTAGTCTTGCGCCACTATCGGCGCGTCGTCTGCTGCCACGGCATAACGCTGCGGTCCGCCGCGCAGTTGCTCGCGGCAACTTTCTTATTGTACTAGTTAGGTGGATACTTAGGTGGATATGCATAAGGTCGTGTGTATGCATTGGCCCGCGTGCGTTGTTCATTGATTGGCTAAGAATCGATGTTCGGTCTATATTGCCACGCCCACTTCTTGTTTTATTTTGATGTATTCGGGTTTGACCAGCAAGGACGGTTATCAACGCTCGACGCTGTCCGCGAAGCAGTGTTTGAGAAGCTTCGCGATTGTAATAGATCGTTTTGGTAAGATTGCGCGCTGCACGCGAATGTTCCAGTTTTGTCGAGAGATAACGCCGGCACCAGCGATATTGCTGGAAAGTTTCATAGCGCCTGTATAAATGCCGACGCGCTTGACCGCTTGTCAGTTGATCGACGGACGACGCCCTGTTCGCCGCTATCATTGTACAGCGTGTATTGCTGTAGTTCTAGTTCTCAGTTTCTCGGCCACAAGTTCGGCCAAATAAACAGTTTCATCTCGGACGTGCTGACTGTTGCCTTCGTCGACGTCACGACCACGTGACATCTGGTGGAGGTGCTGCTTCTTCCATGATCCGGACGCCCCCGCGAAGCGCTGACCCAAGCCCAAGCCGCGAGGAGGACGACGGCAAAGAAAACCCGGATCGTCGAGCAAGCCGCAGGCAACAAGGTCTACCGCCAGAGCACGGGCTTCTACCTGAAAAGATCCGGCAAACAAAGATCCTGACCTCGACCACAGCGACGATGACAGACGCTGTGCCGCCCGCACCGATCCTTCTCCGGACACCCAAGGAGCCGCCAACCTTCCGCGGATCGTCGTTCAAAGACCCGGAAAGCTGGCTCGAGGCCTACGACCGAGTCGCCGTTTTTAATGCCTGGACCAGCGAAGACAAGCTACGGCATGTCTATTTCGCTTTGGAAGACGCCGCTCGGACCTGGTTCGAGAACCAAGAGCGAAGCCTGACAACGTGGGACATTTTTCGCGACAGGTTCCTTACCACATTCACGAGCGTCGTCCGCAGAGAGAGGGCTGAGGCTCTGCTCGAGACCCGCGTGCAGATGCCGAACGAAAACGTGGCGCTCTTCACGGAAGAGATGACCAGGCTGTTTCGCCACGCAGACCCTACCATGCCCGAAGAAAAAAAAGTTCGCCTTCTCATGCGAGGAGTTAAGCAGGAGCTTTTCGCTGGGCTCATGCGGAACCCACCCAAGACAGTCCAGGAATTTGTTTCCGAAGCCACAACCATCGAGAAGACGCTGGAAATGCGAACCCGACAGTACAATCGCCGCGCATTCCAAGACAGCGCAGCAGTTCATGCCCTCGGCTGCGGCGACTTCCGCGAAACGATCCGAGCCATCGTGCGAGAGGAGCTGCGAAAGCTCGCACCTTTTGCACAGCCCGAAGTGACGTCGATTGCGGACGTTGTACGCGAGGAAATCCAACAGTCACTGGGTGTTCCTCAGCCGGCACCGCCGCAGCTGCAAGCAATGAGCTATGCTGCTGTAGCCCGACGCAACGCCCCCCCTCCTCGCCCACGTCAAGACGCCGCGCCGCACCAGCAGTTCCGCCGCCAGGCACCACCGCCGCCACCACCGACGTCATACCGCCCGCCAGCCGGTCAGCGATACACGCCGAGGAAGACAGACGTTTGGCGCGCCCCTGACCATCGTCCACTCTGCTACCACTGCGGAGAAGCCGGCCACACCTACCGCCGCTGCCATTATCGACAGATGGGACTGCGTGGGTTTGCCGTCGACGCGCCGCGTCCACAGCAGGGTGAACGACCACGTGACATCGCCGACTATCTGGCAGGAGCGCAGTGGACCCCCCGAGGACCTTCCCGATCGCCGTCGCCAGGCCGCTACGCCTCTCCCCAACGCCGACCATACACTGGCCCAAACCGGGGCCGGTCACCTAGCCCGCATCCGGAAAACTAAGGGCAGCAACCGATGGAGGTGCGGTTGCTGTACGACGAAATACCGAAGACCCTCCGCCGCCGACGCCGCCGCCACGACGAAGGCTTCAGGACACGACGCGAACCCCTGACGACGAAACCTCGCGGACCGAAGTAGACCTGACGACGCAACGTGGAGGCAGCGGAACAAGCCGACGTAGCCGTGACCCGACGCCACGACCTAACTGCAACGCAAGACGACGAACTAGCGACCTCGACGTTCTTATCGACGGCCACAGTATCACAGCCCTCGTCGACACCGGAGCCGACTATTCTGTCATCAGTGGACCGTTCGCCACGAAGCTGAAGAAAGTTAGGACAGCCTGGGAAGGCCCCGAAATCCGGACAGCTGGAGGTCACCTCGTAACGCCGGAGGGAATCTGCACAGCGAGACTCTCCATTAACAACCGGATTTATCCCGCGAACTTCGTAATCCTGCCGCGTTGCTCGAGAGATGTCATCCTTGGTATGGACTTCTTAGGCCTTCATGGTGCAATCATCGACCTGAGGTCTAAGTCAATAACACTGTCCACGGAAAGGGCCCTACCGCCGCTCACTCCGCCAAGAAAGCACGCCTTAAATGTGCTGGAAGACCAGGTCACCATTCCCCCTCGCTCCAGCGTCATCATTTCCGTCGGCACTCGGAAATCAGCAGACCTGGAAGGCGTTGTTGAAGGCGACCAGCACGACTTGATTAACCGCAAGATTTGCGTCGCAAGAGGAGTAGCAGAGCTGCGGGCAGGGAAAGCAACAGTTATGCTCACGAATTTCAGCAACGAGTACAAGCACGTGAGCAAAGGCACGACGGTCGCCTACATCGAAGAAATCGTAGAAGCCAGCAATGCTTTCGGCCTCACCGATTCTCCCGAGCCCAATCCGACGAATAAAGCGCCGCAACCAGCTTTCGACATCAATCCCATCCTTCAGAAGCACAAACAAGAACAGCTCAAAACCCTGCTCTTGCAATACAAGGACTGCTTTTCATCGTCGTCAAGAATTAGGCAGACTCCCGTGGCAAAACATCGCATCATAACAGAGGAAAGCGCCAGACCACTCCGTCAGAGCCCGTACAGAGTTTCGACGCGAGAACGCGAGGCCGTGAAGAAACAGGTCGACGAAATGCTACGCGACGACATCATCCAGCCGTCGAAGAGTCCGTGGGCATCCCCGGTGGTGCTAGTGAAGAAGGATGGGACTCTACGTTTTTGCGTCGATTATCGTCGCCTAAACAAAGTCACGAAGAAGGACGTGTATCCCCTTCCCCGGATAGACGACACCCTGGATCGATTACACAACGCAAAGTACTTTTCGTCGATGGACCTCAAGACCGGTTACTGGCAAATAGAAGTCGACGAGAGAGACAGAGAAAAGACTGCTTTTATAACACCAGACGGCCTGTTCGAGTTCAAGGTCATGCCATTTGACCTTTGCTCGGCACCTGCGACTTTTCAACGGGTTATGGATACAGTACTGGCCGGCTTGAAGTGGCAGACGTGCCTCGTGTACTTGGACGACGTCGTTGTGTTTTCCTCAAACTTCGACGAACCCCTTCGGCGCCTTGAAGTTGTACTTCAAGCAATCAAGACCTCCGGACTCACCTTGAAGCCTGAAAAGTGCCGCTTCGCGTACGAGGAGCTCTTGTTCTTGGGTCACGTGATCAGCAAGGATGGTGTTCGCCCGGACCCGCGGAAAACAGCTGCCATCGCTGACTTCCCGACGCCCACCGACAAGAAGGCCGTACGCCGTTTTCTCGGCTTGTGCGCCTATTACAGACGTTTCGTCAAGGAATTTTCACGGATCGCCGAGCCACTGACGCAACTCACGAAGGCCGACGTCGAATTCAGGTGGGAAACGTCGCAAGTTCAAGCATTTCAAGAATTGAAACGACGCCTGCAGAAGCCTCCCATACTTGCGCATTTCGACGAATACGCCGATACGGAAATCCACACCGACGCAAGCAGCGTAGGACTCGGCGCCGTCCTTGTGCAAAAAACCGACGGATTCGAAAGGGTCATCAGTTATGCTAGCCGGTCGCTATCAAAGGCAGAAATCAACTACTCCACAACAGAAAAGGAGTGCCTGGCCATCATCTGGGCTACATCGAAGTTTCGCCCCTACCTCTACGGCCGGCCCTTCAAAGTTGTGAGCGACCACCACGCCTTGTGTTGGCTAGCTAACTTGAAGGACCCTTCAGGTCGCCTCGCACGGTGGAGCCTACGACTTCAAGAATTTGACATAACCGTCGTTTACAAGTCCGGAAGAAAATACTCCGACGCTGACTGCCTGTCCCGCGCCCCCGTCGACCCACCGCCGCAGGACGACATGGAGGATGATTGCTTCTTGGGAACCATAAGTGCCGAAGACTTCGCCGAACGACAGCGAGCGGACCCAGAACTCAGGGGCCTTGTGGAATACCTCGAAGGCAGGACCACCGTTGTTCCCAAGGTATTCACGCGAGGACTCACGTCGTTTTTCTTGCGCAACGGTGTTCTCCTTAAGAAGAACTTCTCGCCGCTTCGAGCCGATTGCCTTCTCGTAGTGCCCTCGACATTGCGACCAGAGGTCCTCCAGGCTCTGCATGACGACCCGACGTCTGGACACCTGGGTGTTTCTCGCACGCTCGCAAGAATACAGGAAAAGTACTACTGGCCGCGCCTTGTCGCCGACGTAACTCGCTACGTCAAGACCTGCCGGGACTGTCAGCGACGCAAGACACCGCCGACTAGGCCAGCCGGACTTCTGCAGCCTATCGAGCCACCTCGACGGCCGTTCCAGCAAATTGGGATGGACTTACTGGGGCCGTTCCCGACGTCCAATACCGGAAACAAACGGATCGTCGTAGCTACCGACTACCTCACCCGCTACGCCGAGACAAGGGCCCTACCCAGAGGCAGTGCCGCCGAGGTAGCGAAGTTCTTTGTTGAGAACATCCTCCTGCGTCATGGAGCCCCAGAGGTCCTCATCCCCGACAGAGGCACGGCGTTTACTGCTGACCTAACTCAGGCAATACTAAGATACAGCCAAACAAGCCACCGCCGGACCACAGCGTACCACCCACAGACCAATGGCCTCACCGAGCGGCTAAACAAGACCATCGCCGACATGCTGGCCATGTATGTCGACGTCGAACACAAGACGTGGGATGCCATCCTTCCGTATGTGACCTTCGCATACAACACGGCCATGCAAGAAACGACGCAAATGACGCCGTACAAGCTGGTCTACGGAAGGAGCCCGGCAACGACGCTCGACGCAATGCTACCAACCGCCACCGACGAAGACGATCTCGACGTTGCCGCCTATTTGCAACGCGCCGAAGAAGCTCGACAGCTCGCCCGCCTGCGCATCAAGAACCAGCAAAGGGTCGACAGCCGTCACTATAATCTTCGACGACGCCACATGGAGTACCAACCCGGTGACCGTGTGTGGGTCTGGACGCCGATACGCCGACGTGGGCTCAGTGAAAAACTTCTTCGGCGATACTTCGGCCCATACAAGGTGCTTCGACGTCACGGCGCTCTTGACTACGAGGTCGTCCCGGACGGCATTACGAACTCCCAGCGACGCCGCGCACGACCTGAAGTCGTCCATGTCGTGCGCCTTAAGCCGTTTTTTGCGCGTTAGCGAACCTGGGGACTCTACTTTTTCCTTTGTTATTGTAATTTATTTGTGTATTCACTTGCTTTTTTTCCTTTCCATGTTCTGTTGCAAGCATCGGGACGATGCTTTTTCTGAGGGGGGCAATGCCACGCCCGCTTCTTCTTTTATTTTGATGTGTTCGAGTTTGACCAGCAAGGACGGTTATCAACGCTAGACGCTGGCCGTGAAGCAGTGTTCGAGAAGCTTCACGATTTTAGTAGATCGTTTTGTTAAGATTGCGCGCCACACGCGAATGTTCCAGTTTTGTCGAGAGATAACGCCGGCACCAGCGATATTGCTGGAAAGTTCCATACCGCCTGTATAAATGCCGACGCGCTTGACCGCTTGTCAGTTGATCGACGGACGACGCCCTGTTCGCCGCTATCATTGTACAGCGTGTATTGCTGTAGTTCTAGTTCTCAGTTTCTCGGCCACAAGTTCGGCCAAATAAACAGTTTCATCTCGGACGTGCTGACTGTTGCCTTCGTCGACGTCACGACCACGTGACAGTATTCCATTATTAAACTGCTCAGCGCAAAAAATTTGACACAGTACACATAGAAAAGACGAGGACCACCGCTGGTCCTCGTCTTTTCTATGTGTACCATGTCAAATTTTTGCGCTAAGCAGCCCGTTCCCGAGCCGGCGAGTGTAAAATATTTCGCACACCTTAATTGTTCAATACCTCGTCGTAAAATCTCTCGAAAATCCGCTGCTTTGAAGGCATAGCGACAGCTGACAACTGATCGAATGTTAGTGTGATGCAACTCTCAGTCTCGGTAGCGTATATAGGTAATCGCCTGCCTTTCGTTTTGCTGTTCTATTTCTGGCGGCTCCTCCAAATTGGGCACTGGGCTTTCGCGGGACGCCGTGCGTTTTGGGGGGGATTTGCGCCTAAACCCCGAACATTTTGGCTTTGAAATGTGGGGTGGAAGTGCTGGGAACAAGCGCGGCACGGCACCTGGCGCGAGTTCCCACTTTCCACGTAGGATCAAAGCTTCTTGTCCCGCAACGACACGACGATAGTGCTTTACAATGTCGTCACTCTCAAAATGAACGTCACCGACCTTGCATTTCGCAGTAAGCTTTCTATCTTTGCGATGCAAAGCTTGAATGGCGTAGGGTCTTTTGCAGGTCCGAAGAAGTGTCGTGAAGCGGAGTCGTCGTTGCGGTAGCCGCTCTTGCAGCCCGGCGCAAAGCAAGTCGGCATACCGCACTGTGAATCTGTTCGCCCTCGTTACGCTTCGTACATCATGCACGTGTCTTCGTACAAGACGCTAAGCCTGGTCAAGAACAGTCGCAAAAATGACGAGCTAACAAAGCGCAGACGTCGCTGTAACCCACGTGCGCTCGTACATCGGCGGCGCCGGTCACAGCAAGCGCCAGCCGCGGGAGCTAGACGTGACTGCAGCGCCACTAGTTCTCACGACCGCCACGAGGACCGCCTCTCCGGCGGAGCTTTTAAACTGAGTTTGTTCTAGTAACGTTGCGTTAAACATCCCTCTTCCCCTCATCACGAGAAAACCGCGCGAGCAGAGAGCGGAAGGGCAAGGTTCTCCCTGCGGAAGAAGTGAGCGAGCTCGCCGACGACTTTTAAATGCGCCCGTCGCGCTCCTAGCGCCATCTCGCTGGTAATGAAGAAACGCTTATAAGCGCCGGCCGTCTCTGAGTCCGTCCAGCGGTAAAGGGTGTGTATATAACGCTCGCCGTTAGCTACGTGGAGGATCTGCGTTTCGTGGCGTAGTGGTTAGCGCCACTCGCTGCGGAGCGAGAGGTCCCTGGTTCGATTCCGCGCTTCGGAAGCATTTTTCTGAATTATTTTTCTTTTGGGCTTTTATATATATATACGTACTTATACATATACGGTGCATGACGGCGGCGACGGCGACGGCAAAATTCAGCCGAGACTGTCCATATAATTGCTATCGCAACAAAAATAAAAAAGAAGCGAAGTTGAAAGCTGCGGAAACTAGGAGGTAGGGTAGAAAAAAAATGTGAGGCTGGAGAACGGAAGTAGATGGGATTTACACGTGGATAATGTGGGAGACATGGTCACAAAAGCGAATAGTAGGCAGCACAGCACAGTCTTTTTTCTCAGTAATTCGCTTGTTATGTTATGTTATGTTATGTTATGTTATGTTATGTTATGTTATGTTATGTTATGTTATGTTATGTTATGTTATGCTATGTTATGTTTGAATGCGGCAGAATACTTTGAACTTCCAAAACTGCAGTGACGCGAAGACTGTATAGGAAGTTTTGGCTACATGCTCATTACCTCGACATGCTCATTACCTCAACGCCCAACCAGACGCAGTGTGTGTCTAGTTGGGAGTTGCAGCTTCAATAATTCCCGACGCAGCTCAAGGTAGACTTGCGCTCATTAAACGTATTCATGTTACCCGCTGCCCGCAGGCTGTCGGAGTACTAAGCTTATTCAGGAGCATGAGTATGATGTCCAGAAGGGATCGAAGCATCGCAGCAATGTTCCGGTCTTTCTCGACAGCGCTGGCTGCCCACGACTTGCCCGGGAGCTTAGTAAACTACCATGTGTGGCAAGTGGGATGGCGTCTCGGTACTCGTCTCATAGTTACTTCCAGGGAATGCATTGTCACAAAGAAGGCTGTATGCGTTTAATAATAATTGTTGGGGAGTTTACGTCCCAAAACCACGATATGATTATCAGGGACGCCGTAGTGGAAGGTCCTGGAAATTTGGGCCATCTCGTGTTCTTTAACGTGCACCTAAATCTAAGTACATTTTGCAGGATCAGTCCCTGCCGGTAGCAAGTTGTCTATTCGTCCACTTTACTTTTTTAACATCTATATCATAATTACTACAATGCACTTAAAACGGTACAATTAACGTCCTCTATACCTTCCCTGGCTTCATTATCTGCTGGTTTTCATTAAGGACTAACCAGGCAAAATGAAACGCGCATTAACCAGCTGAGACTCGACGTTGCCTGTACGAACTACTCTAGGCACAGGATTAAGCAGTCGGACTCTCCTATACGTGCACCACATGCAGCACCCGGGAAGGCTTAAAACGTGTCCTGTGCGACTGTTCCCGTTACGCCGCAAAACGACAGGTTCTGAAGGTAGCACTTCATTTGCAACGTGGCTTGAGCTTGGAGCTGCGGCACCTTCTCGGTCCATGGTAAGGCAGCGCCTGTGCGATGCGCAACACAAGAGCGCTGTTGGTGTTTTTGAGGACTACTCGTCTTAACGAAGCCTTATGAATGATATATATATATATATATATATATATATATATATATATATATATATATATATATTTGTGAAGTTACGTACTATTTATGTGTATATGTGATCACTGTATACATCATAGTCATCACACGACACCTGGAGTAGCCAGCCATGCGATCAACCATGCTAACATCTCCGGGAATGTCCTTAAAAATTTCTATCTCTCTCCCTCTCTCAGCTGAAGCATTAGCGCACCGAATAAGACACATAAATCAATTTGCTCGATATCCACTTTTAGCAATGAAATAAAAACTGCGGCGTAAAAAAGAACGCACAACGTATGGAACAGAGAAAATAAGAAATCTTCGCAAGTGCGGGAGAAGAAGCAGGCTCCGAGATGTCCCAGGGAGAATCGATCGAACGCGGTGCGAACAGAGAAGCCGGCGAAACATTTTGCTAGGCTAATAACGGTGAGGATTGGAACCCTGATGCAGCTGCCGGAGCACCTTAAAAGCTTCTCTCTTTAAGGGCTCGGGCAGGAGCTTTAATCGACTGGAGTGATGAATTACCGCCCTGACAGGAGTGTCAAGGGACCGTCACTTTCACGGCCTCCGTGCAGAGGTTAAAAAAAAGAAGCTACAGAAATCTTGCTCAGTGAATTCTTGCAGAGAAAGGGCTGATCAGCAGAAGGGAACAAGAAAAACAGTCTGATAGACGAGTTCCGACAACTTGATGAGACGCCATGCGCGATGACAATAATAGAAGTGATCTCCTGCAGTATGTATGGTAATAAAATTGATTATCGGTATTGACTCCTCTAAATGGAAGCTATGCGCAAGTTTTTGCTGTACGTGGAAATGAACGGAGTGACCATGCACGAAGTTTCAGAACCGTTTAGATTATGCTATCACAACAAAACGTCTATATGCAAGAAAATCTGTGTAAATTCTTTATAGCAGCAACTGACCCCTACAAGCAGGCATACGTAGAACGCAATGGGATTGGCAAAGGTGACTGTCTGAAAACAAAAAATTTCATACATTTATATACGTCCGATCCCATACATTCGAAGAGTCGATGTCATGCGAAGCAATAGGCAAGTAGCAGCCTATAAGCATATTTATTACTTTCAACCGGGCGTTGCAAGTTGGAGAGACGCTTTTGTGCACTTTGAGTAGTTATGGGCATATCGTCCAGGCAAGTCGACTACACTGGCGATCAAAGGGTAACTGATGATCCGAAAAAACGTCAGCACTCACGTAAGAACACATATGTCAGTTTTACTGAAACGAACGGAACGCTTCGGAGCGATGTGCATATATGCAGCGGCTGTCGGCCTATTTCTCCGGTTCGAGCAACACTTGACCATAGCGGACGGACGGACGGAAGGACGGACGGACGGATAGATAGAAACGGTGAAAGTGTCTTTGGTTCGCTAACAAATGCTTGTCATTTAAAAGGCGTCGTCAAATTAAGACCCGCAATTGACACATGTACCGAGTGGACGATAGACTGTTGAACATTTACGAGCTGCCCGAACACCGTTCCCATCACTTGTTGACTCACTTTGGTGCTGTTTGAGTTTAAGTGGCCTGTGTCTTTTTGCCCGAGTATTGTCTTTGTCTGAGTAGTGCCCCCCGTAAGCTCTGAGTGGGCCGGATACATTGAGCACATTTTTTTTTGAAGTGCGCCACCTAAATAGTTTGCCCTACTTTCAAATGTATAGGGATCTTTCCCAGATACTACGATTGATTTGCTATCTACGAAGTGCTTGTACCGGGCTACATCAAGAAGTAGCTGGAGTTAATTCCGGCAGTGGCGTCATTAGACAGCGCACAAGGGTGGCTTCTTGGGAGAGCTGGTATATCGGGCTTGAAAGGGTAAACTAGAAAGCAGGAAGGAGCCCCGTAGAAATTGTGACGTAAAAATAGATAGGGAGAGAGGGCTGGGCTAACAGAAATTATTCTTGCAAACGGCAATCACACAGACCAACTGGCGAATGCGTAAGAGCACTGGAAAAAGACACCTCAAATTAACGCACAGTTACATGCGACCTTATTGGAGAAACTGAAAATGCTTGTTTGTCAGAAACACAGACGGCACATTGACGCATTTCTCAGGACCAAGTTTCCGTAGATATGAAAAGCTCCCATGTTCTGTTTTTCTCTATGCGTCTTAGCTTTTCTATCTTAAAAGACCGTGGGCGGGCAAATATGGACGCAAGTGAACATGCCAACACAAACACCGTTCTCTCGTCTTGCGTCCGTGTTTGCGCACCTGGCTTCTTTTAGGAGGAATTTTATCAAGTCCTGGATAGCTCGGAGCCAGTCTTTGCAAGCCTTCATTGACATCATGAATTGCAGTCTACTTCATCTAAGACAGTCTCAGAAAGACCAGTTATTCTGGCCGTTGGCAAATTTAAACCTCCTGGTCATGCGCGATTAACGCTGCTATGCATGCAAGCGTATTATTTGTGCTCTCTGTCCTTCTTCCTTGCTCTATTATTTTCCTCCTCTCCCTCCGGGTAGGGTAGCAAACCGGGTGCAACATGGTTAACCTCCCTGGCTTTCGTTTGCCTTTTTATCTCTCTCTCTCTCTTACCAACTAGCTCAACCATGCCTAATTCTTTGCTTTTTTAACTGCTGAAGCATTGCCACAGACAAGGGTTAAGTAACATAGCTTACAGTGAATGCGTTGTTTTCTATCCGTTTCAGTGGGAAGTAAATCAGCATTCCCGGTATCCTATTGTTGAGAGAGAGAGAGAGAGAGAATGTCCTTCGTACTCCTTGCCAAGTGTAGTGGGATACCACAAACTACACAAGTTAAGAAATGGAAATTGACAGCCACCCGCTTGTAGCACGAGGCCACAAGAAAATCCATGCCGATTTCTCAAAAAAGAAAGTCTCTTAAGTTGCCGAAAAATTCATACTGGTCCGGGTATCGAACCCGGGGCAGTCGCTTTACCAATTCAGCTAACCAGGAAGCAAGCAATCGGCAACGCGAGGGCGAATTCATCTACAACTAGAAGCACATAGACGCACGCTATTGCGATTTCCCTTTCTTAACCCTTCCGCCACCTTGCGGGATTCCGCAGATATAATTTGAAAACTACACATGTGTCTCGCCTGAAAGATTTCTCTACATGTGCTCCTTGTCACTCGCAGTAACCCTGACAACAGAAAACCCCCTTGCAGGTATGTGCCACTGAAATTGGGCACACCACACTACTCATCACTGATCCACAATAAATAAATAAATAAATAAATAAATAAATAAATAAATAAATAAATAAATAAATAAATAAATAAATAAATAAATAAATGAATGAATGAATGAATACATGAATAAATGAATAAATAAATGAATAAATAAAATGCTTCGCTGTTCATCAACCTTCACACAGTGGAATTGCTCATGAATTTTCGAGATAGTTTGAAAGGCAGCGGGAGCACGACTGAACAGCACACGTCACAACACGCATCATCAGCATGCATCCCACATAATGAGTATATCATTGCTATGTACCGTTTTCCTAAAAGCGGAGTTGCGGCTATCGCACATGACGCCGACCTATCCTATACAAGCACACTGTATAAAAAATAAAAAGGAGCGCCGTGCGTGTCAGGGGGAGGGGGTGTCTAGTACATATGACAGGTCTTCTTCCAAACGTGCCACTTGCTGGTGGCAGCGCTGACTTATCGAATTGAAGACGACGGAGGATGCCGCATCCTACGCAGAGAGCGAACGATGAACTTACCGACCCCTCTTTTTTTCACAAAATAAAAGAGAAAAAATTTAAAGTATAAAATAAAGCGAGGGAATGCGGAAACGCTCGTTGTAGCTTACTGATAGGAAACGGGAAGCCTGCCACTCGTGCGCCTAGCTGTCACATTTCGTCAACACACGAAGACTCAACTCATCTCCCAGTCGGTAAAAGCAGACGACTCGACTGTGTCTTTCTTTCGTTTTGCTGCTTTTCAGGTCAAACTTCCGCATTCAAGCTGCACGAGAAGTGTAAACGCTCGAATATTCCAAGTTCATTCCAACCGACTCACACGCTGCTTGAAGAGCCCGCATATGGCTTTCACATTCGACGTGTGCGTTTCGCAAGTACGCCAGAGACGGAGTTCGATAAAAAGGGCAGGCAACATAGTGCAAGAAATACATATGAAACTAACATGAATAGAAGCTCGCAAGTTATGATGAAGGGAAGCGGGACTCTGCGTGACACCAATATTTTTCTTTTCGGTAAGGCGTCTGTATTTACGGAAGTTTTCCGCAAGCTCAGATTGCGAAACGCCGCTGAGAATTTCAAATGCGACCGTCTTACGAGGGACCACATGGTTGCTGCACTGGAAATGCACGGCAGGCCTCTCCGTCAGATTCTGACAACTTCGCTCTTCGTGGATAGCGTTGGTGGCTGTTTAAGTTGTATCACGGCGCGTGCGGCTGTCGAGTGTGACGATATGATATTGGAAGCTTCCGAGAAAGGGTGCCCGCTGAAATGTCTAAGCAGAAGATTGGTTATGCAATGCGAACACCAGGTGTTTAGTAGAACGCTTACAGTGTGTTTACAGTGACCAAACCCCTGAAGTCTCATCCCCCTCCCCTTCCCACCAAAGAACAAGACAAAAAGAAAAAAAAAACACAACTGAAGGCCCCTACAGCGAGACAGGAAAACGGAAAGGGGGGGGGGGGGGGTCGTGACCTGATCTCAGCCATATCTTTGCATCTGCACTGCAGATAAGCTTATGCAAAGTTGGCCTGCCTGAGCAAACTTATGTTTGAAATCTACTTGCCAAATGTTAACATTGTGCCAACTCTTCAGAAGGCGTCAAAAATGCTGCGGCGCTTCCTGGAACCAACTGAACTGAGCGACCGTGTGTTGCAGAGCTCTGAACTGTCATTGCATCAGTAACATCAACGCTAAAAGTCTTTTCTCTCTCTCTCAATCTTTTACTTCCTTGTCCGTTTCTGTCAGGTCAGGGTAGTCAAGATGGCTGAATACTGTCTAATCTCTCTCAATTTACTTTTCTGTTTTGTGTCATTAACACGAATATCGCGCAAAGAATTCGCACGTACGCACAAATGATTCAACCAATACGAACGGGTCAGCATCAGCATTCGCGATTTGACGTCGTGATGTATCAAAATGCTCCCGACTTTCAAACGTGATCCCCATGAAATAATAGAGAAAGAAAAAAAAGAAAGACAAAATTTTATGTCAGCAGATGGCTGCCCTGTACACGGGAAGAAAAGCTGCGCGCCGTATTTCTAGCACATGGTTCATTCTCCTTGTATAATAATTAAAAAAACACCGTGCGCCATCTGCATGTTGTATTCTGACAGGCCCGACAACAGCCCTTGCATGTTGACAGCGTTCCAGCCTGTGTGACACCGATGCAACTACGGCATATCAAACAGCGAATAGCTACAGATGGGGTGAAAACACATATAACAAAGCTTCCGTGCGTACTTGGTTACGATGGCATCGCCAGGAATGCGGAAAGGCACCTTTTGCAAAAGCGAACGAATGAAAAAGAGCGCTTGAGACGGCTGTGAAAACTTACTTAATATGTACTGATGGGCTAGTTGGTGAGCCATGATATTTGATGAAGCAGCGCACAAAAGGACAAATTCACGCACACATAAAATGACACCAACTCAAGCTGAAGCTTGTCACACTATGCAGTGAAGCTTTGGAAGAAATTCAAGAACGACATCTGCACAGGCCTGATCCAGGCCTATTTGTTTCAGTATATACTCATAAAATAGCATTAAAATCACTCAAACTGGAAATCGCGTGGTGGTGGTAGTTTCCTCTCTCTGATATGGAGTGCGACATTGCCTTGTTGCAAGTGCGCTTACGTTCGGGAGACTGATAAGCAAGTTTTTATGAATTGTTGTTTATGAATGACAAATTATTGATTTGTGATGAACGTTCAAATGCCTTGATAATTACAACTGCAAAATGTACAAAATTGTAGAGTTGAAAACCGTAATATCTGTAAAAATAGTGTGTGCTTGGCGGTTGAGCCTTACGAACGCCCCTATAGACCACCCGTAAGACCTTCGATTGTTTTTCGTAGACACTGTAGCCTTGAGTAGTGAGAAGGATAACGGGAAGACAGGGAGGCTAACCACATCAAGTCTTCGGTTTGCTACCCTGTACTAGCGAAAGAGAAAGGGGTGTGAACGAATGAAACGGGAGAAGAATCTATGACGACACTGGGCCACGAAACAAACAAAACAAGGCCGTGACTACAGCATCGCGCAAGTACTACACACCAGCGTTGTCTGTGAACAGTCACAATTTGTCATTCAGCCCGGTGTCTCGAAGAAAACGCGACAACGCCCCCAAGCGGCTCGCGTTGAAGGCCGAGAAGTGGCGTCCTTAAAAGCTTACGCGGTCGTTGCGCTCAACTCCAAGGCCTTGTTGGGCTTTGAGCCTACAGCCACTGGCTGAGATATAGAACAGTAGGATCGATAACAATCAGCCGTCTCATCAGTCAAACTTGTGCAAGACCGGCGTAAAGGGAGCAATCAGCGAAGAAAGATGGCATTGGCGTATACATGAGAGGCGTTGCTGAGTTAGGGGCGATCCGTAATTTATTGGCCGCTGGAATAAAACAAAATAGGAGAATCGTCTGCATCAAAGTTCAAGGCCAAATCACGACGAGGGTTACAAGGGCGCGAGAGCTGTTCCAAATTTCCTACGCTGTCTGCGATGGAAGCTTGCGCGCCGAGTTTAGTATCGCAGTTGTTGCTTGGCGTTTCATTTATATAATGCGGGCGACCGCTTGAGTTTTCCAGTTGCGTTCGCAGCAATTGAACTCCAGTGCAACATGAGAGCTTAGAATTACAACCTATAAATCACGCACGATTTAGCTGCCGCACCGCTCCTAGCGCACAGCTGTGCCGAGGGCATTCTTTCTTTCTTATCGTAGCACTCGTAGGTTAAATAAAGCACGAAAAAAAAAATAGTACGCGCCCCAACTCCTTTAAAGCGCACTGCTTTCGTTTCACTCCTAGAATTGGCGGTGAGAAATGAGTAAATGGATATGCTCCCCCGCCTCCACCTCCCTTCCTTAAGCGAAGATTTTATAACCCAGATGTCGGCGTCGTAGCGAGAAACCCGGCGTCGTCGGGCGTACAGAAGTGCGGCCCTCGAAGGTGTGCCGGTCACACGTGTATTTGTGTGTGCCATTTTTCGATAACTGATGCTCTCTCGATCGCCGGCTTGTCGGCGATCAGCCGTTTCTGATACGGCAATCTGATCTTTTATAGCGCTGACTTGTCCTTTCGCGTTGCCACGTTTCATTGTTGCCTGGATATAAACGCATGGCCGTCATTGTTGCCTGTAGCAACTGATGTGTTGCGCTGCTAAGAGCGTGAATGAAGGTCCGATTCCCGGCATGGAGGAAGGAAACAGTTAGGAGGGCAGCATTGCGCCAATGCGAAAGAAGAAAGAAACGAAAGAGAAAGAAGAAGAAGAAAAGAAAGAAAGGAAGAAAGAAAGAAAAGCTAAGAAAGAAAGGAAAGACGCAAGAAAGAAGATAAGAACGAAAGAAAGAAAGAAAGAAAGAAAGAAAGAAAGAAAGAAAGAAGTACGTCAGGTACCCAGACGCAGTGCTTCGCTTTCTCCCATTATCCCGATAGGGCAAGGCCTCTTGATGTTTCGTCACTTCGTGTTGTATCTGTCGTGCACAGCGGCTCTCCGAGTATGTTATCGCAGGGGCCGGCCATTCCGGAAGTGAGAAGTAGATAAGGAAGAAATTATATCGATCGAAATGCCGTCGCAGAATTATAAGTTCACTCGATACGCCTGCGTTTTGTGAAACTGTGATTCAGGAATTCATGAACCTCGTGATTTCTATCAGTACCATATAGCATCACGGCGTCGTCTGCACTCCTCTATTCATTTGGCCTACGGTGCTAGCTTCGTGCGTGACAGCTTCCCAGCTTTCCATTCACTTGAGGGCGAGGTAGTGCAGGGTTTCGTTATGACGGTGTCCCGCGAAGGCCTACTGCAATTAAAGATACTAGCAGAAATTCAGAACGAATCAACTGATACGTGACACCAACCAAGTTTATGTTCGTTCGTAAATGCGCGCAAAGCGACGTATGTTATAAGCGGAACTGTCGACATCATGCTACGGCAAGATGGTGCACCATCTCGCCGAATTTCAAGTTTTGTTAAACCATCTTTCGCATCATGAAGACCCTTTTCAGTGCGATCCGTCATAGGTTACGCCTCAATTTAACTGGTAGCGCCCGTTCTGCGTCTCTCGTTCTTGTGAATGTCCGGTTTTGCGCCGTAATGTTCCCAAAAGATGCTAATGTCAGCATATAGAAAATTAGCCTTGCCGTTCCCAAAGAGTTTATCATATATTACGTCTGAAACTGAGTGTTGAGACAATTATTTACAATCGCGATATTTCCTTTAATGCTTAGTTAAATGATCGGCCGTGTTCGTTTACTGCGTTTTCAGAGCTATGACGCTGTCCACATTAAGAATCGAACATGAGCTGCAATAAGGTACGCATTTGGGCTGGTTGGTTCATGATTAACTGTAGAAACAGCGCTAAAAGACGGGACGATCGAGGAAAGGACACAAACAACGGCGCTGACTAACAACCAAATGTGTTTCGTAGTATATATTTTAGTATATAAATGCAGACTGGAAGAATAAAACACATTTGGTTGTTAGTCAGCGCCGAACATGAGCTTTTCATATCTAACCCCAGAATCTCATACTTACTTAAAGTGCGCAAATTAATTTCATCTCGCTTGCAATTTCTTGCGCGAGTGCTTGTTCCTCCGCCTTAACGATCCTGGCAGGATCACATCGACGAGCTGGAAGGAGCGTGACTCCAAGCACTCTCACGCGCAACACTAAAGCGCTGCAGTTTACGCAAGACAGCTTTCGTGGTTGCAAAGCGTCGTAATTCTGCACAGCTAAGTACTCGCCATAACGTCTGCGTATAACTTAGTTTACAGTAAACCCTCTTCTGCAACTCCCGACGTCGAGAACGGTTTAAGTATATACTAAACGCAGCACTGCTCTTGTGCTAATGGTTTTCAGAGGTGCTTTAGAGCGCACGCAGCCGTCAGCGTTGTACGACATTTTCTTCCGTGCACCCTAATGCGCCGACCGCCGCCGTGATGGTTGCACGTAAAACTAACTTAGTTCTCTGGAGTAAATAGAACATAAGCTTCGCTCGGAATTTAATATAGTGCGTTCTTAACTGGAGGCGCCTCAGAGATTGATGCGAAAAATCTTTTTTTTTTTATTTTCTTGCCGTTGTCGCATATTTGTAAGACGTTAACGTTGCGGGTCTTGATGTTTTCTGCATCGTGTTGCCTGTATGGTGTGTAGTGGTTCCCCGCTTTTCTTCCCAAACAAATGCAGCGCACAGTGTAGATCGAACTGTTCTTGTTCAACTGCTACCCTGTTTATGATATATGATAACCTTGTCGAACTTAGAACGTTACAGTTGTTAATAAACAATTAGATCGGGCTAGTTGGTAAAGATCCGTCTTTGTAGGAAACGCAAACCTAAACACTGACGTACAAAAGAAGCACAAGACACAAGACCAATTGAGTTGAATTTGTGTTGCAGTTGTGTTGTATAATTATCGTGTTTGGCATCGTCAGACGGAACGCGTTCCTGCACGATACTGTGGAATGCAAGGAAAATTACTAGAAAGAAAGAAGAGATAAGGTACTATCAGGGTATACGGGCGCCTGGTGATAATTGACTGCTTCCTATAAGCAGGTAGCTTCAAGGCTGAACACTAGACTGCTGTCTGCAACTCTGTCAATGCGACATCAGCTGTGAATGCCCATTCCGCATAGTGCGAACAAGCGAGAAGTCGCGATGGTTGGCTAAAAGCCCACCATACATCTGTAACTTGCACAGATAAACTGAAATCCGCAATTTTTTCATGTTCGTGCGAGACTCGCGTTCCCAACTTTGAAGGTGGTCATGAATTTAAGCTTTTATGCATAATGCTGATGGTTGATGGTGACGCTCTCTAAAAACATGGCACGTACCAATGTAGACTGGCAGGAAACCGGGTGGTTGAAATTGCAGTGTTAAAATGAACATCGGAGCGCGTGACAACCGCTCGGCGCCACTGTTGGCCGGCGGCTGCAACGAGTTCCGTGCAAGCGCTATGCGTTCTGTGAATTGTGCTCTTTCGCCGTCCTCTACAGTCAGCTGCCATGCTTCCAATAGTCGCGAAGCGAACGCATCACGTGACAAAATCTGACGAAAAAAAACAGTCAATTTCACCGCAAGCGCGAAGCAATGAATGCGATAGCAATAAATTGTAGTGTTACACGAAGTGAGGCTGGCAGCTAACTGTTTTGTATCCGATCTCGCGTAACTACAAAACGCTGGTGTAAGAGAATACGGCCGCTCCAGGGAGCGATGCTCACCGCATAGTTGCTTCGCGTTGAGAGCGCAGCTTTCGAGATACCGCGCCCTTAGATTCAAAGTTCAAAGTGGCTCCTCGCGCGACCCTCCCCCCCCCCCCTCCCTCGCGTCTTCGCGCCCTTTAAGGCTCGTTAAAGACGGGCGGAGCGTTTCCTGTCTGCTTCGACGGCAGGCCTCCCGAGCGGGTTGATGTTATCGCATGCACCCTCCGAGCGATGGGAATGGGCCGGCTTGTTTGAACTCTGCTTCGGCCGCGTTCGTCAACCCCGCTCGCGCGCTTTTGCCCGCGGTAGAACATACCATCCGTGGGGGAATCTTATCAATTTGGACTTCATGCCGGAAGGACGTGACGGCGACGGCGACGGCAACGGCATAAACCCGCCGAGACTCTCCATATAATTGCTATCGCAATAAAAAAAAAAGAGGTGCTCAGTGTGCCTGCCCGAAACTAGTTGCAGCCGCCGGCCGGCGGTGGCGCCGAGCGGCTAACACGCGCTCCGATGTTCCCTTTAACGGCGGATTTGATGCGCTATAATTTACATTAATACTTGAGGTTGTCATGGAGGCTCCTAAGTGACCAGAATCCGCATAATATGAGGGTGCGGCATCCAAGCTTTTATTGTTGTTGTGGCGAGTACCGTGTATAGATGCGAAGATAATGTTCAAAATAATGTTCAAAGTTCAAATTTTGCATCGCATAATAAACGCAAAAGTGCCTCGGCGGACCAGAGCGGCATGTACAGACACGGCTGCTGCCGAACAAAAGAACAGCTTATGTGCTGCCGCTATTGAAGCGCTGCGAAGTAACCAAGGGCGTCACATACACGTCATCAAATATTGCCCTTCTAGTTACAATGGATCCCTCGAAAGCTTAAAGCTTATCTCAGTAGGACCTAACCTGTGTAGGTGACGTAACAGCTTTCGCTCTACGGTTGGAGCTGTGAAGGCCGGAATAGCACGTGGCAATATCCTTCAGTTTAAGAAGCCAGAACTGTCACTCGAAGGGTGTTCTGCGCATTTATGCACGTCCGCTTTATCTTCCATTGTTTTCTTTAGTAGCGCTTTGGTTTTAGTTTAACAGGGGGCGTGACATCGTAATACTTTTTAAATTTCACAATAATGTTATCTGGGGTTTAACGTCCCAAAACCACGATATGATTATGAGGGACGCCGTAGTGGAGGGCTGCGGAAATTTCGACCACCTGGGGTTCTTCAACGTGCGCCTAAATCTAAGTACACGGGCCTCAAACATTTTCGCCTCCATTGAAAATGCAGACGACGCGGCCGGGATTCGATCCCACGACCTTCGGGTCAGCAGTCGAGCGCCATAACCACTACACCCCCGTCGCGGGGACTTGTTAAATTTCAAGCATCATGTGAAGAATTCTTGAACAGGAGTGTTACTAGAGCCAACCTTTCTACAAGCAGACTTGTCTTTATCAAGGCAGTAACTATTTGAACCGTGTGAAGCGTTTCGTGTGGGGTAGCCCAAATATCAATGTCATAAGAGGCGAAGAAATCCAACAGTTTTTGCTACAGTTTTTGCAAAAAACCAGGGACTAAGTAGCATATAGATAAGAAAAAAAAAAGTCCAGTCATTGCGCTTCATCGGCGGGGGGCACAACTTTTTCAAGTGAGTACGACTCAGCAAATACGACTTGTTGAGTACGACACAGACTTTTACTTTTGAGCACGGAGAAAGCTCACGTCAGAAAACGCGCAGACGATACTTTCAAGGTTTGCTGTGCATTGTATTTCGACAGACCTCGAGACATTTAAACGGTCCTGTTAGTTTACTTTTCTTTTTTTTTTAAGTTCGCCTCAGTGCTTCGCTCGGTAACGTTCCGGCTTGTTTATTATAACTTTTTCCCGATTTTTTACGACGCCGGTACTTTGACGTATAGTTCAGCGATCGATAACTTTATTGACTCAGTTGACACACGTCCATTTAACGTGTCCGCTATAAGGCTGCTCGGTTAGAAAGTTTCGAAGCTGTCCAGCTTTCAAGACATATCCTGAGCCGCGAAAAAAAAAGGCAGACGACTACATATTCTTCGGACGTATATACTTGAAGGAGGTTCACTTTGTCTTATTCAAGTTCGTGCTTAGCATTCTTTTTCCGGACCAAGATCTCGAACTTCCTGGTCGCGCGATACAGAAAGACGGTAAATAAATGTGACAGCTGTTTTCAGCAGGGGAACGAGTGATACTTTATCATTCTGTTCACTCGCGCAAGAAAAGAAGTAGAAAAAGATCTTAAATTAATCGTGTTCTGACAAGCCCTTTAATGATGTTTGTCAGCACGCTTCTCTATAGTTTGTTGCGAATGTTTTTCATCGGTGAACGATGAAGACCGTTTCTTTTTTTTTTTTTTCTTCATGCTGGGAAAGCTGTTGTGGCGTAACTCGGGCGGAAGGAGAGTCACAAAAGAAAACCCGTGCCCACTGAAAGCGGCTTGCTATTGGTAACTTTGCCTTGCTCGATTGCCAGGAAAGAATGCGTTTGAGTTATTAAGTGGCCCATGTATTTTAACGAAGGGGAACTTATGGTTACATACACCGAGTCCTCGGCTGTTCCGGCCCTAAACGGCACTTAAGGTTTATCGTTTGGAGGCTGCGTTATTGACGCGCAATTTGCGACGCTCTTCGAAACGATTTAGGCACTGAATAGTCGTTTGTGTGGAAGTACTACCCCTGCAGTTAACTCCGATTTAGTGGCGTCTCGTACTCCGCCATGTGTGTTTCGTTTGCTTGCTCCAAAGCAGGGCAAACTTAATTTGTGGCAGGTAGAACGCGGAAAATATGGAGTTACTTATGAGAGGAGTCGTATATGCACTAATTTTAATAAATTTCTTATCAGATAAACTGATCCGTCGGTTCACTGACTGATCCACCGATTGACTGACTGATTCATCCATCAATTGATCCGTACATCGATTTTTTTTTTCATTAGATAGTGTTCAAGAGATTGTGGCACTTTGTTTTCAGGATATTTTGGCACGATTGATTGACTTATTTATGCATTCGATTGATTGACTGATCCATGCATCCGATTGATTGATTGATTGATCCATGCATCCGACTGACTGATTCATTGATCCTTCCATCGATTTACTGATTGTTTTTACGATACTGCAAATGTTCGAGAGTCTCATCCACTTGCACACAATCGAACGTCTCTTGAAAGAACAAAAAATTACGTAAGGAAGCGAGACATTCAGCAAATGCAGGCACGTACGTACTCACGTCCGCAAGATCGCGAGCACTTAGCGCCGAAAAACCATAATCGATGAAGAATGTGTAAAGTCGGCGCTACCATGCAATCGATTCTCACATCTCATTGCAGCCGGAGTCCATTAGCTATGTCAGCGTAAGATCTACGACATACATATAATAAACGACCTTAAAATAGAAACAAAAAATACCTTAATTATGCCCAAAAACGCTGCTCTCTTCATGAAAACGCTTTATTGGTTTTAAAGTGTACTCCTGTAAGGCTCTGGTTGGCCACGGGCCTAGAAGTTTCATTCATTATACTGAACGGTCTGTGGTCTAATGCAATTAGTTCTGATTTACCAGGACGTCTCGCTGTGTCGTGATATGGGCAATCTAGAAGGACGCGGGATATACCTTTGTCTACAAATCCACAGCCGCATTCAGAAGATTACGTACGACGAATTCTTTTGTAAAAAAACCTTGTTGCGCAGCCCTGACACACATCTATATGGGCATGCAAGGACCGTAATCGTGCGACACCTGAATGCGAGAAGGCAGAGTCATTTTCCAGTGAATACCAAGTCAATGCGTAATTATCGGCAATAAAACGTGGCCGATGCGGATGACCTTTATGGCCGAGCAAGCAAGCGCCTTTTATCGATCTCTCTTTCTATAGAACAAACTCTGCAACGAAGCCTCGAATGCTTGCACCGCAATGTCCCTTATCTGAATGGAATGAACCCAGCTTAACGCATATAAGATTACATTCCATGGCTCTTACCTTAAAGGGGTCCGAACCACTTTTCTAGTGACCTCGAATGACCTCTTGATCAGAATTTATTGCCGCACGAATCGGTTGCCGCTAAACTTTATCGAATCCGCTAAGAACGAGCGGAGTTACAAGGGTTTGTGGCGCGCTTTAAGCGCTTTCTGTCTTATCTCTTCCCGACGAGCGCTGGAATCTAAGCAGGGAGGGGTGGTACGGGGGAAAGAAGTTGCGTCAGCGCTCATAATGACCTTGAGCACGCGTGATGAAAAGCTCTCTTCCGTTGCGATTCCTGTGCACGAGTGTGGCTCACTGTGTAAGGTCGGAAAACTACGGAGCGCTGCGCCAGGACCTGGCGGAACTACGTGGCAAGAAGCGCATCTGATTTAAACGCCGCTCTTAATTTATCTTGGCTATTGACCAATAGCATGCTATCTGCTGTTCGACGTCGAACAGCAGGCGCCGGTAGCTCTGAAGAGAGTGAGCACAGGCTTCCTGTATGTGAAAAGAGCGCTCAGAAAATGGCAACCTTTCGCTTCGCTGGTAAACTCTCCTTGTCCCGCACGACTGCAAAAGTTGGCTGAGATGTTCGTAGCAGTGTCTGCTATCGGCAGGATGCGTTTTCTCACGAAGTCCAAGGGGTGGTTAATAACCCACTTAAGCATTGGATCTCTACCAAGACTACCCCGAAAAGACACGGCTGTTTTTAGTAGGCTATGAGCGGGTTTGTTTAGTAGACTATAGTCGTTTGTTAAAGGGTATGCGTCCCGCATATGGAGAGCCGACATCGTTCTCTGCATGTACTCATAGCGGAAAACAATATGTCATGCTCTGCGCCAATGACTGGGAAACATTTTGCGCAGGCAATCACTTTGTGTCATGCTTAGGCGGCTGGACGACCTGCATATGTCGTAAGCAAGAATTCTGCCGCATCAACGGGACTTCATGACGCACGATGAGGTTGTGCAAACGCTACTGCGCTTGCTTCAACGAAACAGCTTATGGAAGCACCTCTAATGAATGCCGTTACTTTTCTGTTTCTACCTTTATAAATCTGTTTTTCTTCAAATCGTAATTCTGCAGCCGCAGTTCGCGGTATCAAATAAAAAAAAACGCCAGGCCTGCGCGGAAAGCGCAGCACAGTCACAGCGAAAGCTGGAAGAGCGGCATTTCTAGAACCCGTTTTCTCTTGGGGCTACTAATACAAGTACACTAGCAAGGTACCCACTACGCCATAAATCACAATATTTGTGAAATTGGAAAGCACCTACAACGCCACTATTCGTCATTGTACGCAGAAGTGAGGTTCCAGCTACACATATGTAAGGCATTATGTGCACCTTGTTTACGTGACGTCTGACGACGATGAAGAATTGTGGCTCAGCCCTTTGTAATGGGTTGGAAGGTTTAAACGGCTCACCAGTTACGTAATTCGCTTTGTGTGACGCCCGGTCGCTATTTCACTCTCCCGCCATGCAATATAGCATACGTTGCCGTGAGAAATAGAGACAGAGAGAGGGGGGAAGAACTTTATTGAGGCCTTGAGGAAATGAATGATGGGCTTATGGGCTTCCTTGGCAACCAATGCAAGTGCACTTGCGAGGAACCCACTACATTATAAATCATCATAATTTCTGTGAAGTAGGGAAGCAGCCACTATGCAATTTTTCATCATTCAACGGAGAGCCGTCGTACCCGCTAAAAACATGTAAGACATTATGCGCACTTTGTTGGTGTTGTGCCTGATGACGATGAAGAATTATTGCAGAGCCCCTTGTAATGGGTTGGAAGCATCCAACAGCCCACTCGTTGCGCAATTCGCATTGTGTGACGCCTGGTTACAGAATTCGCGTTGTGTGGTGCGTGGTTGTTATTTCACTCTTCTACCACACTAAATTACATATGTTAATGTGGTTCCTTCCGGACATGAAGCCTGTATAGCGTCTTTTTGCAAGGCAGTTCCAAGCACCGGCATGGCTCTGAGGTACAACACTGGGCTCCCTCGCAGAGGGCCCAGGTTCGAACCCCGTTCCATCCTGGAAATTTTTCTTAATTCGTTTTTTTTTTCTTATTTCGAGCGATAGTGGTTACGGACACCAGCGGCTGCCGCTGCTGTGTCCGCTGGTGTGCCGAAACATGTCGAATCGTTTCGTCGACTCCGCAGTGTACGCAGGCGGCGGTGGGGCCATCCCTATACAGAACATTCCAGAACGAATGCGAGACCATCAGCTTTTCCAGTATGGTGTATCAGCCAGTCCTTCTCTCCACACCACCTGCTTCGCTCCCTCCGTAGCTTCGCCTTCGCTCTCCTCATCTCTACGTAGCTTCACCCTCTCCACGTCGCTACCCTTTCTCTACCAGGCTCAACTCATTACACTAGGCTTCCCTCTCACCCGCTTAGCTTTACCCGTGCTCCCCTTCTCGTCAGGCCTCGCTCTCGCAGCTGGGTTACAGTGTACTCTAGCTGGGTTAGAAAGTGCGGACGACGGATCCCCATGGATTTCCTCGGCCGTAGACAGATCCGCTGTTAAAGCTTACCTCTGGGTTAACTCAACGCATTTTCGTTGCACTTCCTTTTTATCTGTCTCTCTCTCTTCGTCACAGGACACGTGACCCATTCGCGAACATCGCGTCACAGCGATTGGTGAATATACAGCCGAGCGCGATTTGAAGGTTATCGCGCGAACGTCGACCGAGAACTACAACAGCTACACGGCCCAGAATCCCCTTTCGAGGAGAGGGAGGTATCAGGCAAGCTTCACTCACTCTTTTTTGCTGTTCCTTAAGCTGCGATCACTCCCATCTGATAAAGGCGCATTTTCATTTCTTTCTTTTTTTATGACGACGCGATCTATTTTGTGCAAGTTAGCAAGTCGTTCAGATGACGCAGTGCCGAACACCAGCTTTGTCATACCTTTCCCACCAATTTCGCTATCGTCCGCAGAGGTAAGAGCCAACGAAGTATACGTTTGATCGCAACGAATGGAAAGCTTAAAATAGAGAGAAAGAGGGGAGAGTTTGTCGCAGGGGCGATAGTTGTAGCATGGAACAGCCAACGAGGGAGAGCAGAATGCGTAATTCCGAAACGTGCCGCTAGGCCTCTGTGACGCTAGGCCGGTCGAAGATCGCACGATCACTTTAAAATCGAACTAGACTGTCCGGCATACCTTTCGAGTTGCACATTCCTTATGCGTCACAGCTGCTGCAAGTGCGGACTACAAGTCCTCGGAAAAAAAAACAAGAGAACTTTAGGTGAAACAAAGGCTCACTGTACGTGTGCGAGCGAAGACGAAAACACGTGATTTGTGAGCTGGAAATTTCGGCAGGGCCATTCTTGAAAGGTGCCCCGAAGAAGTCGAGGTACTTCAACGACTCGGAATTGCGTTCTACTGGATGCGAGAACATAAAATTCGCGCGACCAAAAAGAAAAAAAAAAACTTTGCGCAGCCTACTGCTGGGCCTTCAGTGATGTCACAGCTCGCGTCTGCATTCCCGGAATAAGGAGCAAACCGTAAACAAAAAATAAATAAAACTTATAACAGAAAGACGTCATTGCCTTACTTTACGAGAGTTCAGTAGTGCACACTGTTCTCACATTGGCACAGCATTTCTTTAGGAATGAATGTCGTTTGACATGGGACCGAACGGTGAACACGACTTCAAGCTCCTCGCATATTTCTACATTCAACAATGTCCCTGTTGCACTGTTCGAATAAAACGACAAATCGAATGATGGCCATTGAGCGACGTGTCGTCGTATTTTGTCGCATTCTCTCTGTCACCGCCCCCTTTTTGTATCTTATTGCGAGCGCTCATCTCTAGATAAAAGAAGGAGCTCCTCTGGAAAGAAAAAAAAAGGGAGCGAAGTATAAAGGAAACGAGGGAATAATCGATAACGTTCAGCGAAAGTGCCAGCGCGAACGAAAGAGCGCAAATAAATATAAACAACCGATAAAAAGGAAGTTCATAGCTCTTGTTTTTTTTTCCACGAGGTGGGCTGCAAGAACAGCCCGGCAGAACGTTCCAGATAAACAACGCATCCTCTCGCCAGCGTTGGAGGATACAAAACAAGGTACGCGCACGAAAGAGTGAAGGCTTCTATCTCGAGCGCGTGGAGCATTCTACGGCTTTTTCTTTGTTGTTTTATTCGTAGAGAACGGAGCAGAGCCGCATGGAAATCTGCAATGGAAAGAATGCAGTGTCTGTCGCCAAAGCACGCCGCTGCCTGGTTGACACTAAAGCTTGCAGTTCGCAGCTTGTGTCGAACGGCAGCGGCTGGTTGGACGTGGGGTTCTTTTATGGGTTTCGAGGGAGGTCGCCCGTCGAGAGACGAGAAATGCGATGGAAAAAAAAAAAATGGTGACGAAATCGAAAATGTTAGCGGTTCTCGCTCACTGCTGCATCAACAGCGCGCCTCCTGTTCCCATGGCGCAGTAATAACGATAACGCGCTTAGTTGTGTCGTGTAGACCATACATTTTTTACAGGAGCCATGGATGGGAAGCGGTGCGATTGACCGCCGTAGGCATGCGCGCGATAACGGCTGTCGATTCTTTCATCTTTTGTTTTTCAATTTTTTGAACCCTTCATCCCTGTTTTTTTTTTTTTCTTATCTATTTCAATCAATCGTCTTTGTGGCTAGGCAGTATACATGTTGCAGATGGACATTCTAAGCGCTGTAAAAATGAACGCATTCCAATCGGCCCGCATCTGGACGCTTCTACATTTCATTCTAAGCAGCATATGCGGCACGGCTTTTCTATGTTTTGTAAGAAGCTCTGTCGCGGCAAATCACTCACAGAAGTGTACTTAAATAACGTCAAAGTCGACCCCACCCCCTCTTCAGTAAGTTATATACTTTTGAAGAGGGGAAGGGGTTCATGTTTTTTAATGGCGTTGAGTTCATGCTTTCCTATCCTCCAATATCTTTTCAATGCGAACGAATGTGCACGCGTCAACCTGTACTGACTTATAGAATGTGCAGCCTTCTATAATATGCGTGACGGCGTGCAGCGAAATCGAGACGTCAGGGCGGCTACTCAAAGGCGAGTTGCCGCGTAGGATATGTGGGCATAGTCGAATGAAAGTATGCAAAACGGGCTGAGGCAATGATCCCTAATTGCGCCTCGAATATCCCAATGTATCCCTCCGTCCTCGTCGTAACTTAATTTGCGACAGCCACCGTGGGCACAGAACGCTGCCCTTAAACGCAGTTCAGGGCGCTCTAATGAGCCACAAGGGGCAGGCGCGAATACTTCACTCACGGTGAGTCAATTTTGTTCGCGCGCGACTATCTGGGGACGTGTAATTGCCCGTATGCGCAGCATGTCAGGCGAGTGGCATGAAGGTGTTCCGCGTCATTTGCTAAAATCGCGCTGTCACATTTACGGTCTCATTTAATTTGCGAGCCGTCCGAAACGAGCTGCGTTCCAGGACCAGCCGCAGTGCTCATTCCGTTTGAGCTTAGTTTGGCTGCACACCACGCGCTCAATTATCGGTGCTTCTATAGGTGACTGCTCGCATTACATCTCCTTCATTTCTTGCTATTTATTTCGGTTTTATTTCTTTCGTTTTCATGCGTGGCTGCTCAGAAAGAATGCCGCCAATTTCGTTCAAACGCTAAAGAGTGTTTCCATATCCTAACGTAATAATGTCTGAGGTTTTACGTCCCAAAACCATGATATCTTCACGCGCTCTCATTTCTTTATTTTTGATGTTATTGGGGTTTACCCGCAAGAACTGTTACCACCGCTCGTCGCGGGCACGCCACTGTGTTCAGAAGCTTCGCGATTCTTTCGGACTGTTTTGTTGGGGTTGCGCGGAGGACGCGAGTAACCGAGGTCATTCTAGAGCTAACGCGAGCACCAGCGATAATGCTGGAAGATTGGATGAGGGATGTATAAAAGCCGACGCATTTCACAGGCGAACAGATTACCGACGGCCGACGACTGCATGATCGCCGCTATCAGTGTGCGGCGTGTGTTGCTTGTACTTTGACCTTTCGTTTCTTGGGTTTCGTCTTGAACAGCATGACTGCCGATTTCTTCACCGTCACGACCACGTGACAATAGGATCAAGAAGGACGCTGTAGTGGAGGGCCCCAAAAATTTCGACTGTCTGATGTACTTTAACGTGCGCCTAAATCTATGTAACACGGGCCTCTATAGCATTTCGCCTTCGTCGAAATGCAGCCTCCACGGCTGGTATTTGATCCCACGACCTTTCGGTCAGCAGTCGAGCACCATAACCACTAGACCACCGTGGAGGTTGCGTGTGCGTATTGCCACGCGCGTTTGTTGCTATACTTCGGTGTATTCAGGTTTCACCCGCAAGACTGTTAGCAACGCTCGGCGAAGATCGCGCCGCAATGTTTCCCACAACCACGCGACAATGTTCTAAAGTACCCCATAGCAAAGCTTCCGGTAAACGTCACACGCGGAACAGTAACGTGACCTAAGCAGAAAAGTGTCGTTTCTGCTGTCTAAAACTGCCTATTGACAAAGGACACCAGTTGATGTCTACCGCAAGTTTCTATTTTTTTTTTCAGTTTCGGTAGTATCAACTTCTCTTTTTAGGAGCTTCTTCTAACTATTACCCCGTATCCCAAGCGTTAAAATTTACATTATGACACATCTGCACTGTCTAAAACTGGCTGAAACCATCTTTTTGCGGTTCATTTTTAAGGCTAGTATACCTCTCTATGCTGGTATCTCCATAGTTATTGTTCTTTCGTCTTTATGCTTGTAGCTCTTTCATGTCGCTAAGTTTGCGAGCCCGTGCAACCATTTGCGAATGACAACGTCGGAATAAATTAGGTCCCGTGCCCGCCCACACGCTCTGATTCATAAATTTACGCGAAGACACAGAGCAGCTAAAAAGCATATTCATGGGCGCAGAAGCGTCGCGTAGGGCTTCGCACTAATGCGAATTGTGTGCGGCGCGACCGCCGTGTAGTTCGCGCTGACCAAGTTTAGCCGCAAGGTGGTTAGACGAAACTACTCGCGACCCGACGCTTTCGGCATAAATGAGCGCCTTCACCGAGCTTTTAATGGGCCTGGCGGTTTACCGGAGGCTTTTCGCGTGTACGTTATCACCCGGAAGTGACGCAATGCAGAGCCATCGCTTTCTAACCACGTCGCATTTGTCACAGCGTGCACCAGGAGCAATCCTCCAGGGCCTTGCTTTATCGGTACTACGCGGTATTGGGTAATTTGGAATGAAATTGCGGGTTATCTTGGTCAAATATAAAAGCGCAGTTCTCGAAGCTTCTCGTCCCAGATGAATTATACTCGGTTGCGGTACGCTAAAGCGGAAAGCCTGCTTGCTTAGGGAGTCATTCCTAGAATGTAAAGCATAACTCATATACTTCTAAAAAGAAAAAAAATATATATATTACTCTTATTGTTGAGTCCTGACTTGCAGCCTATATAACTCTTTAATGATGGTCGTTAACTCTCTTTTTGGAGAATTTTATAGTCTCTCTGGAGAGTCGTCGGAGGCACGCCTTTCCAAAGGCAAGTTAACGTGCATCTTTTAAAGGGACACTAAATAGAAACAATCAATTGGTTTAGATTGATAAAGTGTGCTCGGAGAACTCTTGTGTAGTTTATTTCATCACCATAGGTTTATTATTAGAGGAGAAAACCAAGTTCAAAGTTTCATTTTTAAATTTCGCGCCGAACGTTGTAATTCGTGACATAAAAGGTTTCAAAGAGCATTTAACGTATTTTGGCGCCACTGGCTCGACGCAATTTCCACAAACTCGTTACGTCAAGTCTTTGGCTCCCTCAGAGGACAATGTACTACGATTTAACCGATTCGGAACTACGTAGGCCCAAGCAGGCGCCATCAAAAATATGTTGCGTCACGGCAAATGGTGCGGGAATGCCAAGGTGGCGTCGCCACCTGTATTTTCTTTTTGCGCGTTTTCTCGCTTATTAAGCGTCTTCTCGCAGTAAGCGTGGTGTTTTTGATATCGTGGAAGACTACTTTACTAATGCGAGAAAAATCGTTTTGCTCTTTAGTGTCCCTTTAAGAATTTATATATGCAGCAAATCAGGAGTCGCCAAAAACAGAACTCAGTACTTTCTTTTTTTTTTAATGCACGTACCTACACGCACATTGCTGACGTGCAAGGAAATTCGCAGGAACGGCCTTAGAAGCAGCAATCAGAAGCTCACTTTGCAGTTTCTATGGTCACATGACTATTTCCCGCTAGGCTCGTTTTCCGATAAATTTTCTAACAGACTTTGTCTCGAAGAAGCATTAGAACGCTCTACATGGAGTTCCGAGCGCGCGCACAAATGACTCAGCGACGTCAATCATCATAACAAATAATGACGTGCGTGCTTACTGATATCTCTCCGAGTGACCTTGTCTGATCGGCCAAAACTGCTGCACGTGTCAACGATTGTCGCAGGCCGAACGTTGAGGTATTGATATTTTCTCGAATGTTATCGGTGCTTAAAATAGGATTGCGTACGCGACGCTAATCGCAATACAATTCTACAACTGATGCGAAACACCATCGATTGCGCAGGAGTGTACGATGGCGCGAGAAACTGTGAACCACGACTTCAAGATATCAGAATTCTAAGCAGAAGTAAGGACAAATTAGCTCGCGAACTATCGGAAGCATTCTTTACAATGCAGAAAAACGACACCTGCGTCAGCATCGCATCTGTATCCTTGCGTATCTGTGAATTTAGAATACCAAACAAAAGATGATAGTTTTGCATGAAGCCCCCCTCCCCCCCCCCCTGCCCCCTAATCTACTGTTGTAATTGCGCACGCGTTTATTGCCTTGATTTGTTATAAATTGTAATGTGTGTTGATTCAGAAGCAGAGTTGGAGTCAGCACCCGTCCTGTCCTCGTGAAAAGTAGTAATGGAATACTATATATTGAAGCGGTCTGCAATAAGCGCACGGAAGAAGATGAAGTGTAATAGGGGTAGAGGTGAAGGAAGAAGAAGTTTGGAATAAAATGGCGGACGACACCCGTCTGACTGAATCCATGTGTTTTATGTATTAGTTCCTAGAAGGAACGCTACATTTTGGCGCAGCTGTCAGCTTGAGAAGACCGCAAATGTGGGTTACCTTTTTCATCGACGAGGCGTCACCGGAGCCTCTTGTTTTCACACGGTACCAAGTCCACGGTGAGCCAGCGATGGACATTCCTCGCGAAGTTAGCTCGACCGGACTGATCGACAGGGTACTGCGAGAAGCTTCGATGAGCCGTCAAGCCCTCGTGCAAACAGGATCGGTGAAAGTGAATCTGCAGCTCCAGACCCTGAGCGAACTCATTCTGGAACCCAGTCGCCGTGGCACCTTCAAGCAGGAAACGGCTTTCGGGGAGGTGAGCAGCGTTTTATCTGCTATTGAGCGACAACAATGGTGCATGATGCAACAAGCTGAAATAATGGGATCATTGGTCAAGTCGCTTAGCCAGGAAAAACCACAACGAGAGGTTGTAGAACCTGACCTTTTTGAAGGAGACTCGGAAAATGCGGGTCATTGGATGTGGTTTTTTGAGTATGCATGCGAAAGGAATATGTGGAAAAGTGACGACACGAAGATTCTGAACATGCGCCGTTATTTGGGTGCCATCGCAAGAAAGTGGTACGATTTGCACCTTATCGATGGAGCACCAATGTGTTGGGAAAGGTGGAAGAGCAACTTTTTGGCGTGTTTCCAAGGCAATGCTGTAGAAAGATGGGATGCGGCACTACACTACACATACACGTCTGGCTCTTTGCTGGAGTACTGTCTTGAAAAGCGCCGCCTACTGCATTCTGCAGAACCAAGGCTCCCGTCGTCTGCAGTTGTAGCTTTGGTAACGCAAGGTTTTGCAGTCAACATCCGCAGTCAAGTACAAGTAAGTGATCCACGATCATTTGATGAACTTCTGCGATGCATACAGACATCAGTGACCACATTTTCTTCGCGAAAACAGCAAGGTGGTACACAAGCCCTTGATCTTTCGAACCAATGTGACAATGAAGCGTTCACTCTGCCATCTGAGCCTGATAACGAGTATCGCGGAAGTGTTCACCAGCAGAACAATGAAGAGGGGCGATTTTCGGCGTTAAGCGAGGCAGAGCTTCCATGTGAGCTAATTACGTTCAATGACAAGCCCCAAGCAAAAACCTACACCGAGACAGTTTACTTGATATCATCCACGTTACTTTACGCCCCTATCAGCGTAGACGGCACTGAAATGAAGGCCCTTGTTGATAGTGGGGCTTCTGTCTCTATCATCAATAAGAGTCGAGTGGATGGCGGCCGGCTGCATACTGGTAGAGCATTGCGAGCGCAAGCCTACGATGGGTCCGTGAGCACGCATAATGAGTGGATTACCCTAACCATTAAATTTCAAGGACAATCAATTACCACTGACGTATTGGCCATTCCTGACGTCAGCTACGATTTCCTTTTGTCCCGTCCAGACATGAAGAAGCTTAAGATAAATATCTATTGGGATGACAGACTAATGGTTGAGGATAAAGTCGGACCAGAGGATCTCCATGGAGCGCCTAACAAAACAAGGATGATTTTCGACCAGGAGGACATAAAACGAAAGTACCCAGAACTTACGTGCATGGGCAGCTACCCTCCGGCGATGAAATCTCACGTTGTCCCTTTCGAACTTAGTGACAAAAGAGTTGTGCGCAGAGTTCCCTATAGCATGTCTAGAGATAAAAAGGTGTGGCTGAAAAAGGAGTTGCAAGAAATGTTAGAGGCTGGTATTATCCGCCCTTCTGTTTCCCCATTTGCTTCTCCCATAACTATTGCCCCCAAAGAAGATGGAACATTCAGACTCTGCACAGATTACCGGGCTCTTAACCACCAAACAGAGTTGATACCTTATCCAATGCCGAGGATTGACGATATCATTGACGAGACTGGTGGTTGCCATTGTTTTTCAAGAATAGACCTTTGCAAGGGGTTTTGGCAAATCCCACTCACGGAAGAAACGAAAAAGTACACCGCATTTATAACCCCTTTTGACTTATTTGAGTACAACCGCCTACCATTTGGTTGGAAAAATTCTCCGGCATGGTTCCAGAAAATTATGACTGATATTCTGAAACCTTATTTGGGAGTATTCTGCAACGTCTACATTGATGACATCATCGTGTATTCAAAGACAAAAGAGGAGCGCCGGGGTCATCTTTCAAAAGTTCTTCAAGCTTTGAGCCTTTCTCAACTCAAAGTCAATTTCAAGAAAAGTGCTTTCTTTGAAGACAAAGTTGTATTTCTCGGAAGGGTGTTTGACGGATGTACTAAAAGCACGAAACGGGAATCAGTAGAAAGAATTTCTCAGCTGGCAAAACCTTATGATGTGCACTCTCTGCGTGTTTTCCTTGGCCTCGCAGGACACTTCAGGGCATTTATCAAGGACTACGCACTGAAGACACGGTGCCTCACACGTTTAACCCAAAAAGACACACCCTTCCAATGGAATGAGGAGTGCGAAGCTGTCTATTGCGAGCTTCTAAAGCTAATATCGTCGGATCCCATCCTGCGCATACCGGACTTTTCTCTGCCTTTCGTACTGAATACGGATGCATCACTCTACGCGACCGAAGCAGTTTTGTACCAGAAACCCTCAAAACAGGCCGATCCAACGAAGCATTACGTGGTGGGATACTACAGCTACACGTTGAAACCAGCTGAACTTAAAGGGGCCCTGCAACACTTTTCGAGCATGCTCAAAAAGCGCTGCCGATCGGTAGTCGAGGCTCCCGAGAACACGCGAGCCAAATTTTATAGCGATGCGCACGGCCTGGAATTTACAATAAATTCTCAAAGTCAGCTGAAAATCGCTCCCTCTTCTCTCGACAAATGATGTATTAGTCCGCAAAATATGACGCGATTGTCGGCAGTTCCACCATTGGCTGATGTTATAATCACGATAACACCCTCATTATTACTTTCGTTGTTAATTTTGAGTTCAATAAGTAGATAATATGTATGTTTATATTCTGTTATCGCGTTAAAAACACCGAACACACATTAATATTAGCACTTCCGGTCTCACCGACAGCTCGTCTGCTCGTAGTTGCGTGGTTCCGTTTTCTTCGCCATGCGCAGTGCCGAAAACGTGAATATTTCTGTGCTTTTGACCATCGCCGGTTGCCGTTGAGAGTGGCAGCCGTTCGAGTGTTGCCTCGTCAGCTGGGAACTGCATCGTCGGCACGTTCTCACGACCGACCGAGGCAGCCGTGCAGCATGTCTCCGATAACAATGCTGGCGTCCGGTAATGGCGGCGCTTCGGAGTCGTCTGCCAGTGCCGTCTTACGAGGCGGTGTATCGGAGTATGGGCCGAAACCGATCTCAGCTGTCATTCATTCCAAAAGAGCGCGCAGGTTTGCTTCCATGGTTGGCAAAGCGATGAAAACACTACGGCGTTCGAGGTGCACACCCAAGATTACCAAACCGACGCGCAGTTTTCAAGCACGCGCGATACGGCTCCGCTCGACGAGAACGACGCAAGCCGACCGGAAGTGGCAGCACAGACCACGTGGTTGCGCCCAGACGTCAGAGAGAAAAAAATGAAGAAAAAATTTCCGCCGGCGCTCCTGGGCGGAGCCTCGCTCGTCTGCGCTCCCTCCCCCGACTCGCCGCCTAGCTGTCCGCGCGCTCGCGGTGTTGAGTTGAGGGAGAAAGCTGCGGAACGTGATCTCTATAATTTGGTAACACCACTTAGACTTGACGGATTCGAAAAATTTTTGCGGCATATAACTCGTGAAGAGTCATACGTCAATAATGAGACTATTCCAATATAACTAAGAAAGGTGTTGCAGGGCCCCTTTAATTATTCTACTACAGAAAAGGAAGCGCTGGCAGTCTTAAAAGCAGTTCAGTATTTCCGAACTTACCTTGAAGGGGCTAAGTTCATGCTATTCACGGACCACCAGGCGTTGACACAACTTTTGAATATGGCACAGCCAAGAGGACGCATTGCGAGATGGGTCAACTATCTGCAACAGTTTGATTTCACCGTTTCGCACCGTCCTGGCCCGCTTCTAACCGATGCTGATGCACTGTCTAGATTGCTTGTTCATGGGTCCAGTGAAAATCCAGAAATGATCAATCATATTAAGCTATGGGAAGGTACAGAAGATCTGCAGTTTATTAATGGAAAGTACTATGTACCACCCACCCTGGTTCAAAAGATTCTTCATCTCTACCATGACACCCCTGGATCAGGTGGACACGATGGCTTCTGGCGCACATACAAGATATTGCTTATGAGGTTCACATGGCCAGGTATGAAAAAGGACGTCACTAATTATATCCGGTCATGCCATCTTTGCCAAGTAAACAAAGTGAAGTACAAGCAGTCGACGGATGTTATGACGAACCCCGAATATTCAAAAGTACCGTTTGAAGTGGTTCATTTAGACTTTGCAGAGCTTAAGAAGAAGGGGGAAGGAGTCATGCGAACGCAAGCTTTTCTGCTTTCCATTGACGAATGCACAAGAACAATCGTGGCTAAAGCAGGGAAAGAAGATGCGAACAGCGTCATCAATCTACTCACAGATGCGTGTTTTAAGCACACCAAGACACTAGTCTGCGATAACGGTCCTGCTTTCCGTAGTGCCAAGCTAACAAGATGGGCTAATGACCGACGAATACTTATTAAGTATTCTTCTCCGTACCACCCTGCAGCGAACGGATTAGCAGAACGGGCCATACGGGACATCAAACAGTTTTTGAAGATGTATCCAGACTTTCGCGGAGGCTGGAAGTGCTGCCTTGAAGCCGCTGTGAAGCACCACAACCGTTCATACACCACGGGTTTAGGCTGCAGTCCTCATTTTGCTACAACCGGAACAGCACCCATACTGCCTGCAGATTGTGAACTAGGCCTCCTAGAAAAGCTCCAACTTACTGAAGCAGAGAAAAGTGCCGAAGGTCAAGAAGTATATAAGCGCCGGATGAAGAGGAACTTTGATAAAAGGCACAACAGTGACATACCACACATCCTGCCTGGAGACTATGTTCTTGTAAGAAAAGGAGTTGCACCTTCAAATGCTAAATATTACGGACCGTTCCAAGTTGTCAAGACCGCATCTCAACGCGGGATATTGAAGAACGTGTGGTACACTGCAGCCTCGGGTCAAAGAGAGTGTGCTTCCATTGGCAACGTATTTAAGTATTACACCAGGAGGTGTAATCAAAGAAGTCAGGAAGAGTGAAGCGGTCTGCAATAAGCGCACGGAAGAAGATGAAGTGTAATAGGGGTAGAGGTGAAGGAAGAAGAAGTTTGGAATAAAATGGCGGACGACACCCGTCTGACTGAATCCATGTGTTTTATGTATTAGTTCCTAGAAGGAACGCTACATATATATATATATATATATATATATATATATATATATATATATATATATATATATATATATATATATATATATATATATATATATATATATATATATATATATATATATATATATATATATATATATATATATATATTGTAATGACGAGAAACAAGAGACATAGACACAACGCCTGTTCAATAGGCCGGCTGTTCTATTCTGCCTCGTCTTCTTCGCATAAGCCGATCGCGCCCTAGTGCTCTGTGCCGTTCTTCATCATTACACTCGGCCACGCTGCAAGTATGGCATCCTGTCAACATTGTCTTGTCTGTAGCCGTCCTGGACACCTCACCGGCATATGCAGCATTAATGTCTGGTGGTCTGCATTGGCTGCACCTCAGTGGTCGGTCTTTCCAACGGTGCAGCCTGTCAGGACCTTCTTTCAAAGACAACTCAGGAGGGCGGAATTGGCTGTGCCGTAGTGGTCGCTGCACGCTCAGCTGACAATTTTGTTGCAGCAGTGTGGGGCGCTGGTCTCCATCCCCGTTTGCGCGCTGGGCAGGCAAAAACTTGCACAGCGGAGAATGCGTACGAGCTTGGACAAGCTGTGGAGCGTGGTCGTGGTTCGGCGTAGCAGCGTCTGCGTTGCTGTTTCTGCAATCGTTAGTTCTGCGGTAACAAGGACCAAAGGTGGTCTTTGGTGTCTCCGAACCGCGTCCGTACACGTGAACGCCCCCGTAGCTTCGTTCCACGTCGGAATTCTTGAAGTTTTTCGAAGGCATCTCAATACTTTGTTCGAGCTGGTCGCCGTCCGACCGGTCAGTGGCGGATCCCACGACGGCGAGAGCCACTTCGTCCTGATCCGCGCGGCGCTCAGGTGGTGTACCAGGTGTCAGAGTAGAGCATTTGCCGTCGTCAGCAGACACGCACGTGGGACTGCCGGAATGGTCGATACTGGCTCCGTCGGCCTGGAGCGCAAGGCTTCCGGAATGGCCGATGCCGGCTACGTCTGCTCGGGTCGCATCGATAGTCTCCGTATTGGCTTTCTTGAGCGAAGCGTTCGCACCCTCGGCCAGTGACTGCCGTGAAGCCAGCAGATGTTTGTCCGCCTGGTCACAGAAGGTGCTTTTGGTGTCAGCAGACACTTCGGATTGCAGTCTGTCGACTTGGGAGCATAGGGCCGATGCGGTACTTGGAGTCAAGCGGCTGAGGTGGACTCCAGAAGAGTCTACGGTGAGGCGAACTTCGCCAGAGAGGAGGTAGTCAGCCCCTAGGATCATATCAGTGGGCAGGTCCTCGAAGACGGGAACGCCGGCAAGGAACTTGCTCCCGGCTTCGGTTTGGAGGTGCAGGTCTAGCGCCCCGACAGGAAATGCGCAACCACCGAGGCCACGCAGGGGTGCCTCAGGCCATGGTTCGAGGTTCGCTGGGGCACGGCGTCGGTGCAGCGCCGTGCGTGGAGCGCCAGTTTGCACAAGAGCCGTAAGCTCGCCGATTCCGAGCACGTGGACCTGCACGGTTAGAAGTGGTCGCGTTTGGTGGTGTGTGGCTTGATATCGTGGAGCTGGTGGTGTAACGTCGATCCGGCCGAAAACAGCAATGAGCCTGCCACTCCATTCGGTCCAGGAACGTTGCTTGACACCTTCGTACTTGTGCCATGCCTCGGCACCACCGCGAAGGCGGTCTATAGCCACCAGCCATTTTTGGTTGTCGTGCCAGGCATGGCGACAGCCGAAAGAATTGATGGCCTCAATCCACAGGGCAGCGTCGTCCTGGAAGCCTCGGAACTCCGACACTGCCCAAACAGCCGATGATGAAGCGGTAGATGCGAACACGGAGTTGGTCGACGCCAGGACGTCGAGCTGCTTAGACAGTTGCGTGAAGGCATGCCAGACCTCCGCGACTCTGTCGGGTGAGGCGCCCGATGAGCAGGAAATCACGTCCGCGGAGTATGCGGCGGTCGCAGTACTCACACCGACGAGATCCACGGCCAAGGGAGCGTGGACGGCGTCTCTTGGCGGCTCAGATATTGGTAGACTCTTTGGTACTCGATCCACACCTTTGGAAGCGTGAGCTGCGTTCTCAGAAAAGTTCCCGGGCGCCGTGAGGTCGTGAAACGGTAGCGCGGCGTCTGTAAACTGAAGTAAAGCCGCCGAGGAGGCCTGGACGCCGTCCCCAGATGGTGCTATCAGCGCCGGCAGGTTGACAGGTACCGAGGAGGCATGGACGCCGTCCCGGAACAGCGCTTGGTGCGGCGGCAGGTAGGCCGGTTCCATGGCCGAGGAAGCGTGGACGGCTTTCCTTGGATGGCGGCTCTGGAACACCGATGACGCACGAGCACAGGCGGTGTGGGCCTTAAGGCTTCGTTTTCGACGACTGCGCCATTGTAATGACGAGAAACAAGAGACATAGACACAACGCCTGTTCAATAGGCCGGCTGTTCTATTCTGCCTCGTCTTCTTCGCATAAGCCGATCGCGCCCTAGTGCTCTGTGCCGTTCTTCATCATTACAATATATATATATATATATATATATATATATATATATATATATATATATATATATATATATATATATATATATATATATATATATATATATATTGTGCGTGTGAGGCGTGTCGCGAATGGTGAGGGCTCCTAGGATGTTCTTCCTGAAACCGCGGCTTTATTTGCACCACCAGTGGACGTTTAAAAACTTGAAATTTTCTGCAAAACTGAGTGTGCTGTGGGTCGCGATGCGATTTCTGCGTATTATGTAGGTGTGCAACGAAATAACGTAGAAAGACACACAAACGTTACACGCACACGCATTTATACATACGTACACACGTACACTAACACAACAGGAAGGTATAGGCGAATGTATACAAAAAAACGTGCATGTGCTACCGTGAGCAATCTTCGTTTCGCGAAAGTGCGCACTTCGGCCCACCAGACACCCACGCTATAGCTTAGCAAACACACATAAGCGCACATGCGGGCGTGCGGGCGTATACACAAACACGAATTTCTGGAAGACCATGCCGTAGTTTGCATTGTCTATTCAGCTGATTTGCCTCTCAGCTGATATCGCTGAAAATAGTAGCTTAATGTAGCAAGATTTTGCAAGTACATTTTCGCTGTCACTAATAACACACAAGCTGTGCGGCGAATGTGGGCGAGCCGGCAGCTGAATGTCATGTACCCGGAAGATGGTATAGGATGGTGCATATTTATGTGGCAAAACTGGTTTCGAGAAATATCTCGTTATATTCTTTCTTTATGCGCATAATTTGCCTGAAATAGATTGAGTTTCAGATGTTTATCGTCTGGCGGGCCGGTCTGTGCTGGCACTCTGAAGATTCTTTCTTAGATAAACCTCGTCCTGAAACTTGGTAGGGACGTCTTCTTTTTTTTTTTGTTCTATATAATGTGCTTCTACATAATGCGCCTATTATCGATTTGAGATTTTGTTTCTGCATTGTAGAGTTCAACACTGCAGGCGCAGAAAAAGCTGTCAAGAAAAGCTTGACAGATCCGCAGCGTCCTGTCGCTTGGTGGTGGTGAACTCTTTTTAAGGCAAAAGCCTTAGATGCCTCATCAACCGCAAAAATCGACCGGCGTCCCGCGTCGGCGTCCCCCGTCGGCGGCGTCAACACGAGTGATACAAAAATCGTCACGTGATTACGTCACCATATGACGTCATCATGACGTCACAGGTCACCACAATTTGGGATGTCATTATGACGTCCCCATGTGTTCACGTCACATGATGACGTCATCACATAGCATCGTAGCTTGCTCAAAGGTGGGTCGATCCCGGAGGCAGTGCAAAACCAGGTGCCTCCGATCCTGGAGGCAGTGGAAAACCGCGTTAGGTTCGGAAAGCTTTCGGAGGGTGGTGGGGCAGGATAAATACATCGACTGAGAAGAAAAAGAAGACTGCTTTCGCCTTCCAGTCATCTTAAGTGAGTGCATAAGGGAACCTGTTAGTTTGTTTTCGCCCAAAAAGACTGGACCAGTCCGTAGACTGGTTGCGCTGGTTTAGAGGAGGTCAGCGGAGATCCCAGTATTCTTTCGCATGGCAGCGGCTTCACAGCGAGGCTTATAAAGCAAAATTAATGACGCAGTGTACTGGCAGATATACAACAATCGACAAATATAAAAGATAAACATACACAGATTATACACTATATAGGTAATATTCGCATTGAATACACAGAGGTACGGCTGCAAACTAAAGAAATACGAGTCTACATGGTAATTTACATAGCACGCAAAGCACTGTTTGACGAACTGAAGGCATCACAATTATGTACATACGAATTTAAGAGAGAAGCAAGAGTGAATTGCAAGCATTTCCTACCTGAACTAATTCGTGGTTTCGGCACAACCCAAGTCTCTGCATGCCTTGTAATACATGCTGCTTCTCGGGCAAGCAAATCAACAAGGTGCCGTAAGTGGTTTAGGTTTCTTCGAGCTTTAACCTGACACTCAAGCAGTAATTGTACAAGATTTGAATCTTTGGTGCGCTCCTTTGCAAAAAGTGATCCGCGCTCGGTGAGCGCCACGGAACATTATGAACATGACGAAGGAAGTTCTTTTGTAAAATGTATATACGCTGAAGACCGACGGGTGTAGCCCTGTGCCAGACTAGGAAGAAAGGAAGAAGGCAAGACAGAAGGCAGGGAGAATAACCAGGCACAAGCCCGGTTAGCTACCCTACGCTGGAGGAAAGGGAAAGGGGAGTGGAAAGTTGAGAGAGGAGGAAAGGGAAAGAAGGAAATTATCAGTAAATGCGCTCACACGTACGTGGCGGTGGCACTATACAATAGTCAAGGCGTTCACACAGGCCCGTATTCCTCAAACAGCACAAAAGTGCTTTAACTGCCTTTTGAGCCGACGAGCGATGGGGACGGTGCTCCAGCAGCATCTGCATGGAGAGCGGCCGATCGTTCAATCCTGTCATCGCGTCAGAAAGTGTTAGTCTCTCAGAGGCAAATCGAGGGCTGCGGCACAGTTAATGATCGATGCCTTCTTCGGTGCCTCAGACTTCGCATGCCGCACTGTTGGTAACTGGTAGTGGCAATAGTTTAAACAGGACTGAAAAGGGGAATTGTAGCCTGCTTACGACCTCAATTATTTGAGCCAATTTCGTTGGAATGTGATAGAGGAGGAAAAATACCACCCCATAGCAACAGAGAAAGAAAATACCGATTTGCTCTTCTAGAATATAGTTTGTAGTCTTCAACACAGATATTATTTTGTGTAATATTGGCGTTCTTTTGTGACTTGCTGCGCGAGTTTCATCATTCTCATAAGAACCAAAATGCCCGACCACAGGATCCAGGCGACACTTGAATTTAACAAATATAAACGCCATCACTGACTCTATCACGTACTCGAGAAGGCTTCATAGTATCGGGTGATTATAGGTAGTCATCATTTTCTCAGATGGTTCGCACGTCTCGCTGTAAGCATCGACGTGTCGAAAGCTGATGCGAATGGTCGTTCATTTATCAAAGCGGCATTCCTTTACTCCTTTCTATTCGGAGGTTTCGAGAGTGCTCAAGTGCCCTGTTGGCACATTCGTTAGCTATTGGCGGTTTTTAGATCCCCACACCATCATTATAGGAAACTAAGAAAGCTCAAGCTGTTTGAAAGAATTAAACAAAGAGAAGCAAAAAAGCAGATCGATAAAAACAATGCCACCATGATTGATCTTCATTGTTCGAGCGCCGTTCATTGACATTGTTCTTGAGCAGTTATTTGGTTTACGAATCCCTTACGCGCCATACGGGCAATGTGAGTAGGGAGTGTGACGCTGTAAACGCCAGGCACTGGTTGAGCAACATATCCTGACAAGAACGCTAATGAATCGATCTCGGGAGCTGACAAAAGCATACCCGTGTATGGTCCAGCTCTTACGGGATGTGGCCCGCTTATTGTTAGCGTGGAGTTCGAGGGAGCTTGGGACGATTGCTTGATTCGCGCAATCGAGCCCTTGTGGGGACAACCACAGCCCTGAAAAGGGGTGCAGTGAAGTAATGTTTCCAGAAAAAAAAATACACAATACCAACTGGGCCATAAGGAGCGAGATTTGATAGATCGGCTAAGAAGTGGCTATGTCCGTCGACTCGCATCGTCGACAATAAGCAATAGATGGATAACGTGCGCTGGGTTCGTTATGGCAAGCTGAGCAATACCATAATGGTGCTGCGTGCCTCTTTTCAGCTTGATGGATCGAGTCGTACGTGCGGAACTTCTCATAACGGCTTCACTCAAGTGCGAAGTCGCAAATAGACCTGTGCGCTTTTAGCAACAGCAGCGTGGTAGGTGAAGTCTGGAACAGTTGGCTTGAGTTCATCTTTGCGGTGGTTGAAAAGAGGACTGCAGTTTCTCTGCGTGTCGCTTACTGCCCTAGCCTTAAGCAGTAGAATGAAATGCATTAATCAGGAAGAGAGCGATTGATATTGAGATAAGGTTTCAAATCTTAATTATATGCTGGAGATGGTAGACTGGTCGATCGCCTTGTGACCCCCCGCGCTGGAGTGTGTGCGTTTCCTTTATATTTTTAACTCTTTCTCTCATTCTTATCTTTCTTACCTTTCTGTCCCCCCTTAGCTCTTCCCCAGCGCAGGGTAGCAAACCGGATGATTTTCTTTTGGTTAACCTCCCTGCCTTTCACTAAACCTTTCTCTCTCTCTCTCTCTCTCTCGTTATTTTGGGATGAATATTGTCACGTGGTTGTTGTGACGCTGAAGAAGGCTGCAGCAAGACTGGGAAATGCGGAACTCTTGATTTGGGCAAACTTGTGCCCGGGAAATGAAAATTCAAAATACAAGCGATACACGCTGTGCACCGATAGCGGTGAGAACAGTCGTCAGCCGTCCAGTAATCTGCTCTGGGGTAAGGCGCGCTGGCATTTACACATGCAGCATCGAACATTCGAGCCTTATTGCTTGTGGCCGCGTTAGTTCCAGAATAAACTCAACTGTTCGCGTTTGCGCGTTCAAGCCTATCAGAGGATTCTAAAATAGTCTGGAAGGTTCCCAGATGTTCGGGCGTGGTTGAAGCAAGGCAGTGGTTATACATGTAACGGATCGGTTACATAAAAATAGCAAAAGCAGCACGCGTAGCAATATAGTGGCTTGGATTATGTGGATCTGCTTCTATAGTCGCAACTAGCAGGCGACGCAAGCGCTTTCGTCGCCTGCCTATATACTTACCGCACCTGTCGCGCTGTTTCCAAGCACGAAAACATGCGCGGCGTTTGTTTTTGGGGCGATACCGGAGAGGCATGTGTGGCATGCATAATGGGAATATTTCGTCTGTCACTCTTAATCAGGTCCCGGTTCAATGCTGGTTATATCGAGACGAAAAATGTCCGGTTTCCTGGCTATATCTAGCACTTTAAGCGTGATCCGATTAAGAGTGTAGAACATGTTTTTCTTTAATTAAAGCGTGGTCTGATTAAGAGTGTAGAACATGTTTTTCTTTAATTAAATGGACATACGAAGAGGTTGGTGCCATTGCGTTTCTTTTGCATAACAGCTGCCATCGCGAACTAGAAAACAAATGCAAAGCTATATACAAAGGCACATAGTAGAACACTCACTCAGTCAGTCCAAGTTTTTTAATACAAAGTGTCCACTCAACACCAAAGTTCACAAAACACAAATATTCTTGGCTACATGTTTCTTGTATATTCGTGTTTGCGCAGCATTTGCTTCTTTAGAGTGCGGCATTTAGGTGCGGCTTTAGAGTGCGGCAGTTAGGGTGCGGCATTTAAGAGACAATTCGTGAGTGCCTAATGATCTGATGCGGCATCTTGGCGAACTTTTATGTTATGTGTGGACATTTCGTAGGATATAAAATAAACCTCATTCTCTGAAAAGGGGTGAGATGCAGACTTCGCGTGGTACGGGCCAACACACACAGTCTTCGAACTTGTCTTCGTCCCGTTCCCATCGTCACGGCAACGATCGTATGTAAACTCATCGTGCTGCCATCGCATCGATGACGTCATCGTAGGAGCGCCTACCGACAGATCATCTATTAATCTACTGTCGATAGAATGATCTGGGTCACGTACCGCTGCTTTTTTTTATGCTATGATGACGCTATACGAGGCATCTTCTTCCGCGAATGCTCTTTTAAATAAATGGCCCCTTCGAAGAACATTTATAAAGCCCGCTCCCGTCAGATTCTAGCAATTCTGTCGAGGTCTTTCTTTCTCTCAGCTGACAGAACTGTGAAGCAGTACAAAAAACAGAGTGAGTGACCACGTGTGGAAGAACTAAACAATAAAGAAATGCTGTAGTGGCCAGCATATTCAAATATCCCCTTCACTTCCCTGAACCGACAGCGAGGACTATAAATGGAAGACGTTCCAGTTAATCTAAAGAGAATAGCAAACGGTAGTAAGATATAAACAGACAAAAGGAAAACATCTCGACGTTCAGGTCACAGAATTCGGGAACGGGGAAGAAAGGAATTCGTTTTCATTTCGTATGCACATTGTAAATACCCTGGCGAAAGATGTGCTGCATTGATTGATCGAAACGGAGTGTTCGTGGGACCTGCACTCACTGAAAGGTGCAGTCGGTGCATACACAATGCTTGATATTAGGTTGAAGCCTGCGTGAAAGGACTGGAAAAAAGTGCTATTTCTAGGATCACCATTCTCGTTCTTTTTTTCGTTTTTTTTATACTGTCAACGTATGTATCGTTTTATGCTAAATTGAAAAAAAACGGATTAGGCGACTTGAACAATGGGAGAGTACCATACGTAGGAGATTCCCAAAACTTTAAAAAATATTTAAAAACCAGTAAACAAGAACGCCGCTTCCGTTTGTGTGGAAGGTTCTGTCCAAATTAAACATTGACAAATGTGCGAGGTCCCGTTATCTGCTCTAGAATATATTCTTCCTACTTTTGAGTGTCGACGGAATTTCTTATTTCCGCTGAGTTCTCACTGATTCGCATAGAAGGAAAAGTATCTTAGGGAAAAACAATAGCGAATTCACAAGAAATGTTGATACAAAGCGAACACGAAAAAAAAAACGCAGACACACACACAAACGCGCACGCTATCTAGAAGTCCAGACAATGTTTGTTCAATATTATTTTCAATTTCCTGAGGAGTTGTGAAGTGAGCTTTTTTGTTACTCATTTTGCGTGAATACTTCTGAGAAACATTAAAAAAAATAGAAGACCGCGAAATTCGAGCGCGATGTTAGCGCAATCCGCGTTTCAAGAAAGGTTATAGTGTGGGTCCCATCTGCGCGAATCCATTTCAATGCGAATCTCACGAATACACAGAAAAAAAAACTAATTTGATTGTCGTGTGGTCCGCGTAAAAGGACCAAGTTGGTGAATCATCGTTTCGCTCTTCGATTTTCAAACGAATCAGGCAATGATTCAGTTGTTAGCGTTGTATAGGAAACAACACTAAAACGTCAAAATCATGACGAGAATCAGGAGTAAAGACAATAGCTAATACGAGATTTAATAATAGTGGACCGCAGGCCCTTCAGCCTCATAATATCCTAGGTCCATGGCTAACACATGCAAAAAAAGTGAATTATCAGCAACAAGCAAGTCTCTAGAAGGGAGTGGTATACTTGAAAAGTATTGAGAAAACACTTTTATAGACTCATTTTATGCATATAATTTGTCCTGACCGTGTCGCGTTATGTTTCGCTTCATGTGTTAACGTATTCTGTGTTCCTGCGACTGGACTTTGCCAATTTCAGTGTTATCACGTCACTGGATGTTGTGTATTACTTTCAACATATATGGCGTGCGTGTGACTGCATTTTATGTGAACTATAGTGCTATGTGACTGGACTGTATTCTGTGTTGTTTTCCGTGTCGCTACGTGAATGGTCTTACACGAACTCTCCCTAGGTGCTCTTTTGCGTAACAATTTTTCTTTTTTTTTCTTTGTGCTGCGATTTTCACGAATTATCTGTGGAAAGGAGTAGCCGGCGCTATATAAAAGCGCTAACTTAAAAGCATACTAGATAAAAAGAAGCATGAAACGCGAGTAATTATTAAAACAAGAGAGGCAGCTTTGTTACTCGCGCGTACAAAGAATTTGCAAAGTCAATTTTAACTAAAAATTGTTAACGAAATTAACGATTTTGTATCTCACCGTTAAGTTAGTAAAAATACCACTAGTGGCATAAATCTCGTTTAGGGCTTCTGTAAGCCGCGACACAGAAATCAATACGTTGAGAGTAGTTAGCAGAAACGGAACTGGAAATCCCCATTCGCTACCTTGGGAACCGATAGTGGTATGCGATTGTTATAGTTGTATTTCAAAGCTAGAGGTTGGCGAAAACGAAATCCCTTGAGTCTAACATAGCGTAGTTTCTCCATAAGGTGCAAAATAGTTGGGAAGCTAGGTTCTACGGTTTCAACTATCTCGGGAGACCAACGTGCGAAGGTTTTCGAAACCGATGTGCAGAGGCTCGGGATGGAGGAACGACGCGAACTAATCGAAGACGAACAGCCGCGTTAAGAGGCTTACCGTCAGAGACGCATGGCTATTCCCTCGTGGTAACTCTATTCAAGTTAGCTGCAGGGTAAGTTACGTGAAGGGCATGTTCAACAATCTTAAAAAGGACGAAGAGTTGTTCATTTTACGCTTATTCTTAAAAAAAGGTTACTGTGCACACAGACGGGGACAGAGTAAAGAAGAAGTTATAATAACAATAACAATAATAATACTAATAATAAACAATAATTGTTGGGATTTTACGTTCCAGAAGCGCGACATGATTATGAAAGAAAAAAACAAGATACAGCGCTGTTGCTGTCTGTGCGCGTTGTAACCTTTCTAAGACACAATACCAGCTAGCCCACCAAGCCATTCTCGTGTACACCTATTCGATGCAGAGACGCATTGGAATCACACAGTTAACAAATATCTGTTAGAAAAGCGCAGTGAAAATGGAATAAAGAAAACGTTCCGTCTCAGTGAAGAAAGTTGAAAACGACATCGCGAACTTGAAGCCAGAGTGATAGCGACTTGAAGCCAGAGTGATATCGCCAGACGATGAAAGCCACAGAAGAGTAAACTTCACGCCTTTAGAAAAAGTTCACAGTGTATATTTCGCTGTAGAAAGAAAAAACAAAAATACTAAAAAGTAAACATGAAAGAGTGATAGAGGTAAGTTGCTGACTCGTTGCTGAGCTTGTCTTACGGACACAGAAATCGTGCTTCTGAATGAAACACCTTCTGAATAATCAATAACTTGGTTTCTGAATTCCCTAGAAGACATCATAGGTTTGCACGCTAAGGGAGGGAGTGGGCGAACATGGTGTTTATAATGGACCAACAGGTTAGCGGCAGATTGTGTCTCGTAACATTCATTGTTTTGCGGCACCACATGGGAAAATCGTACTCCTCACTCTAAGTAAAAACGAAGAGACATGAAAACTGTATACTCGTAAATAAAATAGCACCACAAGCGGGAAACGTGCATGCTGGTTCTCTAGCCTGAAATTGCATGTGTGTCCAAATGCGTTGCATACCGGCTTAGGAAAGCGCTTGGCGGAAATTCCTGTACACAGCATTGCGCTAACAGTAAAATATCTAAATCGAAATGAATGGTGTACTAGATATAGTTGATGCATTTGGTGCAATTTGACGTTTTTGTGATGGCTGGCGCGCCTCCTCCCCCCACCCCCCCAGGCTGAGGTGCCCCCCTTCCCTTGCGTTTCTCTATTGTGGGACCCCATGGCTGCTTACGGACAAGATCATATAAGCCGAAACGTTTTGTTATACCGTACATCTGAATAGTACCACTCCCACTCCTCTAGGCAACACTTTCAGGCCTTAGGCATTCTAAATTAACAGGAAAGCCACACGTTCTGCATTTTCACGACATTTCATAACCAAAAGTTCAGGGCCACCACGAACTTGTTTAAGTAACGCTTTGTCGGCGGAATACAGTAACGCGATGCTGCAGAAGAACCATTCAGCTGTCGTGTGCGATGCCCTGATGAAAAAAATCGAAAAAAAAATGAACGCCGAAGTACAGTTACAACTGTATAAAATATCTGGTGAGACGTAAGCTTGCTAGCCCAGCTATACATAAGTGTTTTGTCAATAGTCATTGGCACACTGAAAAACACAACGGTTTGGTTTAAAATTGTATTGTCATCGCCTGTCGGCGCAACGATATTTCTCTGTTTTTGCTATGTATAAGTATTTCACACAAAAAAAGAGAAGTCACCACGTGCGAAGGGTTTTCCTCGTGTCAATCAAACCCTAGTCGTACCTTCGATTTGAACAGCAAACAAGCCCCTTCCCTTCTAGGTACGCACGCACACACGCGCACCGCACACACGTACACACGTGGGACACACACATAGCAACTGCCGTTATGTATATTTATTATGGAACTGCGAAGAAGAAGAAGAACATTTATTCATATCAGGGCTTGGAATGAAATTGCAAAATCTAACTGTGAGAATTGTGATGAGAGAGACAGGCGGTGATGCTTCATTGCGATTAGCGCCTGTGAATGGTTGGATAAATGCAGTCGTAATTTCCACCAAAACCACGAACACTGTTTGTCACAGCACTGGCGTGATTAGTAACGCTGGAAAATGGCAGCAAACGCCTCGTGTTGCATTTCGTTTGAAAGCTACTCCGGCACTAAAGATAACGCGACTGCCAACTTCAAACACATCAGAAGACTGTGCATGCGCAACAGCGGGTCACCTTGGATCACCCAACTGTTGCACCCACCGCATCTTCACTGCAAGGTTGTGACGCCTGGGCCACCGGTGTGCTCAGCCACGCGAAGAGCTAGCGCAGCTTCTGCAGTGAGAATAGCAATGAGGAGGAGGGGATACGTACGCTTACGCATCCCCTCCTCCCCGTTCTGGTTCTACTTCGTGCACTTTCTCTCGCACTACACTGTACGGGATGCGATGGAAATCTGTCGCGCTCGTACTTTTTCCTGAAAGTCACAGCGACGGCGATCCTGACTGCCAAAGTTCGCTTCAAATGTCCCTATAACTATGCAGCGTCTGTCTCTCTTCCTAACTGGCCGCTCATATAACACAAGCACATTCCAAAACTACAGACCTTATCTTCGCTATACAAGTCTTTTCTTTCTCTTTTTTTTTCACAGTTCTCGACAACAAGGAGGCAGGTAACCTGCATTAGGAAACAATGCAGAGTTCAATGAGCTCAAGTCAGCTACGGAGAGCAAATACAGAGTTCCCAAACTCTTTGCGAGTGTGGCATCCGCGCTATCCGCATCAAGCCTTCTGTTCGTTCCCGTCATTCGGAACAAAATATTTGTTTTCTTTGTTAAATATTTGTGCCGTACTCTTTGCACGATCCTCCCTCGGGGCTTCATCTTCGAAGAAGTAGCGGGAATGCGAGCGGCGCACTGAAAAAGATTCAGAGCACAGGCGGAGAATGAGAACAGATGTGTCCCAAGAGTGCGCGTATGGGCGGTGCAAATCGCAGCACAAAGAACGCGGTTGCACTATCATTTCAACTATTCTTGAGTTCTTTTTGTTCGTCATTACCGCCGCATTGTGCCATTCATTTTCCACTTGTCTACTACTGCAGACACCCTGCCACCATCAGCAAGGAACAGAACGTCCCCATCTGAACGCCGGCTCTTTCCTGAGCTCTGAAAGTGAGTGTGTTTCAGAACATTGGGATATATACTGCATCTGACGATGACGAAGAGAGGCAGGGTTATTAATGCATAGAAATAAACTTTCTTATACCTTTGTTAATGTATCTATAGAAAAACCACAGGGTTGTTCAGCGCGCCGTAAGCGTCGACAGAGCAGCTGGTGTTTTCTTCAGATCGCTCTTATCCAAAGAGTGCTACCGTTCTGTGACGAAATAAATAGGTATAACTGGAACTGGTATAGCGCATTACGGGAATAGAGCAGACCGGCACAAGAGGACAGAGCCCTATAACTGTTATGTTTATTGTTTATTCTATGGTATATAGATATATATAACAATTTATACGGAGGGTGCAAGGCCGCATAGTGGTCAATAAACACGAGGGTAATTGTTCGTGCTTGATAAAAATATCTGGAATTTTACGTGCCAAAACAGCGATATCTGTATGAGGCACAATATTATTATGTTACTGTTATGGACGCATGCGCCGCTAGAAGCTCTGATATGTTTCCATTCCCCGAGTTTTCCGTTTAAGTGTACATTAGCGCGTTTTTACAATAAACCGGCAGTTGGCAGTCAGCGCTAACCCTGTGTGTATTGTTGTCCGTGTCTACTTCACGCTGCTTTAACTATGGATACGTACCAACTAGCTCACACTCACTCGCTTTTAAGTATCAACTTGTTGATCAAAGACCCTCGAGGGTCACTTCGTAAATTAAGCGCGGAGATTGTTTTTGTTACACATTGATGTCTGTATTGCGACAGATAAAAACGTTGCTAAAACATCATCAATGAAATTGGACTGTTTAGAACCAATACCGTCGTTTCCACGCCTATCCAGCCACTTTCATGAGGGCCTAATTTATAGCCTACAACTTTGCACGGGTCCACTTTTCGGCTAACGACACGTATTACTTACGTTTATGACTTGTATGATGCCGCCTAATGAGTACCATAAATAGTGAGTTAAGCCTCTTCCCTCATCCAGAAAGCACTGGATGGATAAATTGTTATTATTTTCTTCCTTATCCCGTAGGCCAGTTCTCGCCTGTGTTGCTACATTGCTGGAGCCATTAATAAGGCAGCCACACGACTTGCGCAATGTTGGTGGCAGGTAATGCCTGCGCGTACGACATGGTGACGATATTCGCGCTAATGGACTACGCGACAGCTTCTCGCGGTGAAGTAACGACAGAACGCTGACGTCACAAGCGAAGGGCGACGCCGAATGGACGCGAATCGCTAGATGAATCGCGCATAGCTAACCAACATCGACAGTGCTCCCCACAAATCGATCATTCACCTGTATCTTCTCCTCCGTACTAATTATAAGCAGTAGCCTACCCATTACTAACCATAGGCGCCGTTACGACATAGCAGTCACACCTTCTCCTTTACGCTCATCGCCAGTTATACCAGTGCTGTCTGAGTCGTTGACGTGCGACGTTACTGTGTCGCCATTATGAGGAGTGGAAGTTACCGTACTATAATTAAATGCTGATCTCAGGTACCAAACTCTAGCCTGTCAGCGATTTAACGAGGATCACTTTTAGTTTTCGTGATCAGACTGATGCAATTGTTAAACATTGCTCAGTATGAAGGTGAAATGCTAGAGGCCCGTGTACTGTGCGATGTCAGTTCTTTAACGTGCACTGGTCAGTTCTTTAACGTGCATCTGGTGCTCTTTAACGTGCACTGACATCGCACAAGAGCACCAGATGGTTGAAATTTCAAGAGCCCTCCACTACGGCGTCCCTCATAATCATATCGTGCCTTTGGACGTTAAACCCTACGTATTATTATTATTAAAGGTCGCTTAGTAAAACGTTTTCTTTGGCGGGTTGGTTCGCGACTTTTGAAGAAACGAAATTTCCGGAGGCCTCCACTACGGCGTCCCTCATAATGATATCGTGGTTTTGGGACGTTAAACCCTAGATAATATTATTAAAGGTCACTTAGTAAAGCGTTTTCTTTGGCGGGTTGGTTCGTGATTTTTGAAGAAGCAACAACAAAAAATTACACCATCTCCCACTAAAGGGTACCATGTGGCGATGCGAAGCAGCGCTGGGTGTTCACTTGTGTGTCCATTGTTGTTCCATTTGTATGTTTCCGTGTATGTTTCATTTGTGTGTGGAGTTGTGTATATGTATGTTGTGTACCGCTTATTTTAACCCCCCAGCTCGTTTCCGTTGCGCTTCGGCTTCGCTTTGCCTCGCAGCTTCGAGATTCGCTTGTCGGCGTTGCCGTTTACCTTCAGCTTCGCGAGCGTCCATTGCGCCGTTGCGAAGCAGAGCACAACGCTTGCCGGCGTTGCCGTTTACGTTCAGCTTCGCGAGCGTCCATAGCGCCGTTGCGAAGGAGAGTGCAACGCTTGCTGGCGTTGCCGTTTACATTCAGCTTCGCGAGCATCCATAGCGCCGTTGCGAAGGAGAGTGCAACGGGAGCGAGCGAGCGCCGCATTATATACGAGCGCACAGCTGTGGCGGAGAGAGAGAAACGGGAGAGGAGAAACGAAGCGGAGGCAGCGTTCACACCACCTCCTCCACCCTACCCCCTCCCACCTCCTCGCGTGAGCGCGAGGAGAGAAGGAGAATTGGCGCATGCGCGTGGGGAAGCGGACGCGTGAGGGAAGGAAAGACACAGCCCCGAACAAAAGCTGCTTCGCATCAGAAAAAACGTAGGCCGAAAGGAACAAGGATGACACAAGAACGCAGTACTGGCGCTTACTTCCAACTGTGGTTTTTTGTCGTAAACATGAAAATTTATGCCAATCATAAGACCAGCACCGGGTATCACCTTCGCGATAATCAAGAGAGGAAACAGAGTCATCAGGGCACCCAAAAACAGCCGCCTCACAGCAACACACTGCCACGAAATCATGCGCAGAGTGAACACAACCCCTTTATCACAGGAGACCACAGGTTTACCACCAGACACCTTTACGAACCAGGCGCAAGCGCCCACAAAATGACATAAATCCTGAATCAAAAGGGGGGGGGGGCGGAACGAAACAATTTCATAATAAAAAAAGAACATAACGTTGGCTGAACAGGACGTGTTCAGTTGTTTCTTCGGTTCCGCAGGAGTCACATGTGGAGGTGTCCGGTGTACCGATGCGAAACGAGGACTCCTTTGTGAAGTATAGAGGTCGACATAAGCTCATTAAGTCAACTTGGAATTAATTTGAATCTTTGTTCAACACACTGAGGTGACATTATCCGAACATGAGGCCAACGAGAAAAAGTGGGAGAGAGAGAAAGATAACGCCGAGACGTCAATCAGACACGCGTTTCTTTCACCAGCTTACACGCGGGAAAGGAAGATAAAGCTTAAATGAAAAAATTGGCTGGCCGCGTATCTGCGTGCTTCGCTGAAAATGTCGTCGAAAGACGATAGTCTACTGCCGGCCGTTTCTGCGCCGTTTCAGCGCAGCCTAAGAAACACTAGCATTTTCGGCGCAGCCTAAGAAACACTAGGGTCTTTAGAATCACGTATCCATGTATTTTCTAGTAAAGGAACACACCACTTAATACTTACGTATTGATGTTGCGCCTCAGATATGCGTAATATTTGCTTTTTGGTCGACAATGTTCACAAGTATGAACGCAGCTACCAGTTAAAGATGGCTGGGCGTTCAGCAAGTGCTTTAACTTTGGCCGGATGGTTGAATCGTGTGACAGACAGACAGATAGAAAGACTGACAGACAGAAAGACAGATCAAAATTTCTGCGTTGAAGTATCCCAAGAAAGACTATCGTCTTTAAAAGCAATTGGCTGGAAACTAATCGCAGTACAACCGGTTCAGCGTCCGGGAAAAAAAATTGACGAAACAAACAAGCCAGGCCACGCGAAAACTTTGGCTTCTTGAACAAAAGCTTCGGTTTTTCCCGCTCTGAGGTTCTCTCACAATGCAATATCGCTTTTCGAACAATTTAGATAGGAAAGAAGGTGTTGTTTTGAATCTTTTTTCCTAGATGGCGTAGGGAACGCCCTCCAGAGACCTGTAGCTCTATAGTTGTCCAATTACTCGGAAGCTCGTCGACCTCCAGAGTAATTTGTCTTTGTTACGAGTAGGCGCGCTGTGATCACAACACGCTTCTTTACTTTTTGACATTTACTTCATTCAAGACACGTGCGGTATTTCCAAGAACTCAACAAACCTTACAAAACAGGGCGAATAAATAGCCAATGTTTTGCTCGGGCGCTTCGGAGAGGTCGGGGTCGTGGCGCGTTATTAATTTACAGCTCTCTCTTATAGCGGGGCCAGGTATACATGTGCAAAGACGCGCACGGCGTGAAGAAAGACGTCCACAGCGTGACGCGCGAACTGACGTCTGATTTCATTTGTAAAAAAGGAGGGAAAATGGCATAAAAGCGAGAAAAGATAACATTTCAAAATGAAAACGATATTCAAAGAGAGCATATCAGCCTCCAAGTCAAAAACCGCCGGCAACACGTGCCGAATATCATGCATGCGGTAGCCCGGTTGTCTTTAAAATATCAACTGTTTTTGAGAACGTGCTGTCGAAGGTGTGCATATGAAATGCTTCGGTGATTACCCTCTCTATTTGATGAGTATATACAGAAGGATTCGTTCGAACCAGCTCCCTTGCAGCCTTATTTCATTTACAAAGCAAACAAGGTTTTGCCTGGGAGGTCCAACTACGTCATCCTTTTCTGCTTACAAAAATGTGTTTTAGGGAATTCAGACGAAATGTTTGTTTGTTCCCCGAACGGTCCCGAACTTATCCATGGAGGCAGCATAACTTTTTCCTTTGCCAGAACTTGTGCGTTCACCTGCTGACAATCTCTCACAATATCGCCAGTTCTCAAGAAACGTTAGTTTCTCTTGATTGATGATGTTGACCATGAGTGAATTGTTTATAAAACAGGGTGACAGAAACTGCCAGCATACTCCATCTTACTGTTGAAGCTAATGTGCAACTTGTTGTGATTAATACGTTATAGTTCTTATTTCTGAGCATCATTCAGTTATGATAATCTCGCTAAATATCGAGAAAAAAAATGATACATTTTGTAATGCCACTGGTACCTGTTGTATTGTAGATGGCGTGACTTTGTACCTTCCTTCACCCAGCGCAATCTGCCTTCGTGTGCGATTATACCGTATTTTGTACTGGACATTGATTTTATTGCATTTATATAACTGGTCTCTGTGTTTCGGTGTTAGCCTCTTGCGCTTTCGTTACTTTTTTTTTCTTTCTTTTCCATGTTTTTTTACTGGGGAGTTTAAGACTGAGCGCGTTTCACTTGAATGTCTGGCTTGACTTGTATGTTATCGTCAAGTACTATTTCGATAGGTTGACTTTGCTTAGGATGCGCTTTTATGTATTTTTTTGGTACACGTGACCTTTATTATTTGTATTTTTCATGTAAAAAGAAGTAGGCGCGGCGCTAGCTACAGGCACCGACACCTCTCGAGCGCCGCATCATTAACAAGCGCGTGGTTGCGTCATCCTGAGGCAATGTGATAGTTTTCATGCGAGAGTAGTCTATTTCTTTCTGTATACTTGGTTCCACGTTAAATTTACGGCACGTCTCTGCTTCTGTTCACTGCTTCTGTTCTTTCTCGCTATTATCTACAAATCATCAGGCTTTACCGAGACTGGAGACACATTTCTGTATACCCCCGAATGCACAGCTCGGACATTCTAAAAATAGATGCGCAGATGTATAAATCTTGTTTTTACATTGTGTATACAAGTTATTTTGTGGCTTAAAATCGCTAACCTCTCAAATGTCCGTTTCTTCCACTCTGTTTCTTGTGTTTACATTTTTGCGTGGTGATGGTGCATAAAATAGTTTTCTCTTAATCCCCATCACTCACCACTTCACTCCTTCTCTCTCGAACGCCTTCACTTCATTATATAAATAAAACACCTTCAATTAATTACATAACAAAAGCCTCAACAGACAGCGCCTCGGCCAAAACAGCTCACGTAACAGGTTGTGCGAGGGCAACTGAAGCCGAAAACATTGCCCGTACCTGTTTCTATTGATCACAGTCTTTCGACTTCTTTTTTTTTTTTAATCTTTTTCTTCGACGTTAGGTCTTCCTCTTTTCCATCAACCTTCCTTCTGCTTTTCCGCGTGGATCGTAAAAGTGAAAATCCACTTCCCGATCTACACGAAACAGGCGAGCAGCGTTGTTGGAGATAAACTTGTCGACATTTTATTCCCGCAATCAAAGTTGCCACCCAGCGAAACAAACAAGGTAGGCGCACCCGCAAGGTTGTTTTCTTTTTTTTTTTAGCGCACCTTCGTTTTTGTTCTAACTTCTACTGAACGATCGCGCTGTAGGGGATTAGGCCTAAACTTGTTTTTTTCTTAATTTTTTCTCCTTCAGGCTTATTATTGGTCTTTTTCTCGGGGCACAGGTCATGAAATGTAGGTCCCCCTATAACAAGCCGTAAAACTAAACCTATAAGCATTTATACGTTTCTCTCTGCGCGCGTGTGTGTGTGTGTGTGTGTGTGTGTGTGTGTGTGTGTGTGTGTGTGTGTGTGTGTGTGTGTGTGTGTGTGTGTGTGTGTGTGTGTGTGTGTGTGTGTGTGTGTGTGTGTGTGTGTGTGTGTGTGTGTGTGTGTGTTAGAGAGCCGCGAGTTGAGGATTGTGTTTTGTTTTTCGATGCCTCAGTCGATGTTCCCACCCTGTCTTGATTTTACTGCTTTGTTCGCCGACGCTGTCTCCCCGCTAAATATATTCCGTGCGCGGCAAGCCCTTAGAAACTACACAACGGCATACTGCATCGACGATTCATGTCGGTTGCGAGTGGGGGCGTTTCAGGTAAGCAGCCTCCTCCGTGTTACTTGGAAATCTGCGTCGTTCGTTGATCGCCGTGTGTACTTCATAAATTCTCTGCGATAAGGAAGCGGTCTTTCATTGGCGAAGTTTCCTGGCGAGCCCAGTCAGTCCAAAGCAGGCTGTATGTTCTTGGAAGACGCAGCGAGCTAAGAATTATTGGGAGCCGTTCGTTCGTGAGATGTTCCTCTCTCGGAGTTGGTTCACGGCGTTTCGCGATATCGGACACCAGTATGTAAGACGAACGCCCAGCTTTTCCGGAGTCTTCTGTCCTCATATATTATAGCAGGCGTGAGGCATCGCCGGAACCGTTCGCCGGGCTGTCAGGCGTACGAATACCGGTGGGAAATAAACACTGCGTGGAAGTCTGGCGTACTTCGCAGTATATTATCATTAGTATCATTAGCCGCCACCCAGAAAGTGCTGCGTTCAGAGGCAAACTTTTCATCGGCGCAATAAGCTGCTTATGTTATTAGCCTAATTTTGAGCCGTTGCTAATAGCTGGAGCCAAAATGTATTACTTTTTTTGGTACATCTGTCTTTTATGTTCTGGCAGATACAACACGCGCGACCATCCTTCGCTTCAATTTAGGCCGAAATGTTCTGCGATGTCCCGCACAGCTAACGCATAGAAGCGCATACGTCTCTCATTCAGTTTTCATGCATTTCGGTTGGCATCGTTTGTCCTTATCGCCGCGGGTTTGGAGATTCGGAAGGTGGTAACCTAATACGCCCGTGGTAAAATTGGATCATTCGTTTTTGTGCGAATGCTTTGACGTGGTCATGCCGAGCGAAGTGGAGCAATTAATTAGCTGTACAACTCACGTCGGAAAAGAAGGGCGAGTTTCCAATGAGAATCGCCATCTTTGAATTATCACAAAGAGTTTTATTGAGGATGACGACCGATTTGCGGCAATTTTTCGTGGATTGTGCGATAGCATCCTTTAGGCAAACGACACACCCGACGAAGACAAAACAACACGGAGCTGGACTGTTGCGTCGCTTTGTCCGATGTGCCGTCTGTCACCATAATTTATTAATATCATTAACGCGATAGCGTTAACCAGCTTGTTTCGCAAAAATTCCAGTGCCTGCGTCGTTGGTTCTGAGCAAATTAACGTTGTCCGTGACCGAAAAATCGAGAAAGATACAAATAAAGTAAATAGTAAAGATATTTGGCCCGAGTGAGAATCGAACCTAGGTCTTCTGCATGGCAAGCAAGTGTTCTACCACAGAGCCACGCCATGCTTGAAACAGCTTCGAAAAAACACTATGTGAATGTCTTGTAGTGGGAGGAGTTTCCTTGACGCATGTAATATTGCGTGGCAGAAGCGTAGAATCTCGCCAGGCGTCAAAACATGTGAATTGCGGAACGAGTACGTGTTTTAAAGGCCCGCCCATCACAAAGCGCTCAGACATATTTCATCATCATCAGCAGCAAAAGCATCAACAAAGTGAGCGGTAGCGTAGGTTTGCGTGTTGCCTTACGGTCGCTTAGTGGGCCGCTTCGCCGATTCGCAAATGGAAAAATTATGGCATAGTGGGCACTTAACAACTGTACTTGCAGTAGGCATTCTAGGATAGTTTGAAACGGCCAATGTTACGCGCACAGTCGTTCGTTGTCTTGCGGCACGGTAGAGGCATCCACCGAGAACCGAAGCTAGGCTACCAGCTGAGAAGGCGGTGCGCACGGGTCCCGATTACGCTATCGCGTTCTACCCTTGAAGGTGAGGCTCAAGCGTCCTCCAAGTTTTATTATTAGTAACAATCGTACCTTATTGTTGTTCGTGGGCAAGTAAATTTTTTTATTGATTATTGTAAACATCTGGACATAAACAGCACACATAGAAAAAGAAGAGTTCGGTAGCGATCGTCTTCTGAAAGGCACACAGTGTTCACCCCACTGAAGGGAGAACAACATGGCGAAAAGGTCAAAGAAAAAAAAAGAACAGAAAAAGATACACCATAGCGCCTTGCACGTAGAGCACGAGCATTAAAGTTTCATATCGTTCTGCAATTACATACCTGTACTTCATTATCATATTTGTGCATGGGTAAAAAAGTGGCCATTTTCCAATTACGTGATAGTTTGCCTTGTCGTAGTGATAGGCGATTGAGTATAACTAAAAAAAAAAGGATCAGTGTGACCGGCCCAGCATTTCAGAATGTAATTACATATGCAATCTTTTTTGTTTTCGCTACGTACTCAACGATGTAATTGATTTGTGGAGGAAGACACTGTGAAAGTTTAACGAGTTTTTCGAGATGAATGCGCGAGATGCCGCAACGTTCTTTAACGTCGTCTATCCGCAAGGAGCAGCCGTCACTTTGCGACGTCGCCCTCAACCTCGTGGCCCAAGCTTCCAGCTTTCTTGTCTTACAAAACACCGATTTCACTAAGCACACCGTAAAACCACCCACGTGCGCGTCAAACGTTGGAAACAGCAGCTGTGAAGGCGTTGCCCAATACGTGGGAGGCTCATTTTTGAGAGTTCACTTGTGCCAGGTTATATTGCGAAAGCGCAAGCCCGCTCGTGACGCGCCTCACGCGCAGGCCTCCGTAAAAACGCTTGTGAAAAATCCCACTCATTCCTGACCCTTGATTATCCTTCCCACGCGGTTCTCCACTTTTCATGCTTTGTTATCCGAAACCACGCCACTCGCGCCCTCATTTTTTGTCATTGTTTCAGCCGGATAAAATTTAAAATAAAGGCTGGATTGGAGGGCGCCTGTGGACGAGGGCACGGGATATTAATGTATGCGTAAACCGAAGGTGTCACCAGTGCAATATGTCGCAAGTTGTGATGAACCTCAGCTGCGTTGCTATGCTTTTTTAGAAAGCCGACGTAGCGAAATTGAACTTGCATACATTTAATAAAAAAAAAGCGAAATAAGGAGAGATTGGACCCGATGTGCGAAACCGGCTGCTTCTCTTGCATAAGAGTTGCCGATGCGAAGTAGAGAGCAAGCTCAAAACTGTACAAATCGGCACATAGACAAACGCTCGCGTATTTAGTCGCGTTTTTTTTTTTCATACAAAAAAGTGTCCACTCGACAGAAAAGTTCACAAAACACAGATATTCACACACAATGCATAATAGAGAAGGAAGAGCAAAAATACGTAGACACAAACCAGAAACATAAACACGAGACGAGCGCTAACTTAAAACTAAAATTTATGCTCAGAATCCATGTCTATTTATCAGCCAGCAAAGATGAAAACACCACATCGCCACCCAAGAAAGTACATCTCATCCCTCAATGAATAGCATCACGCCACATCTTGATCGTGATGCTATTCGTCACGCTATTCATTGTAGGATGAAATGTACTTTCTTGAGTGACGATGTCGTGTTTTGATCTTTGCTGGTTGATAAATAGGCGTAGGTATTGGGAATAAATTTTAGCTTGAAGTTAGCGCTCGTCTCGTGTCTACGTTCCTTGCTTGTGTCTACGTATTTCTGCGCTACCTGCTCTAATATGCATTTTTACAAACTCGCCCAGATTTACGTTCTCGTATTCACACAAACTAAACGTCCTCAGATGACATAAAAGTTCGCCAAGATGATGACACAGCCGATCATTAGGCACTTGTATATTGTCGCTTAGGTGTCGTACTCTAACTGAAACAGTTATGTTTGCAAAAAATAAAATAAAATATGCTGCACAAACACGAAAGTACAACGAACATGTAGCCAAGAATGCCTGTTCAAAATTTTTGCGCACAGTTTGACGTACCATCAGTGAAATTCATTCGAAGTTACAAGCGCGGACATTCTTTTACTGTGGATACTTATTCGCAGCTTCGACTTCCATCCGGCCTTGCAACGGCACCTTTATGGCCCGTATATGACTTGAAGTTATCATATTCAAACGCGTACTCCTTTATCACTGCAAAGACCAATAGTTAATTTTTTATTGCGATAGCAATTATATGGACAGTCTCGGCTGGATTTTGCCGTCGCCGGCGCCGTCGCCGCCGTCATGCACCGTATATGTATAAGTATGTATATATATATATATAAAAGCCCCAAAGAAAAATAATTCAGAAAAATGCTCCCGAAGCGCGGAATCGAACCAGGGACCTCTTCCTCCGCAGCGAGTGGCGCTAGCCACTACGCCACGAAAGGCAGATCCTCCACGTATGTAACGGCGAGCGTTATATACACACCCTTCACCGCTGGACGGACTCAGAGACGGCTGCGCTTATAAGCGTTTCTTCATTACCAGCGAGATGGCGTTAGGAGCGCGACAGGCGCATTTAAAAGTCGTCGGCTCGCCGCTCGCTTCTTCTTATACTTGCGCAGGGAGAACCTTGCCCTTCCGCTGTCTGCTCGCGTGGTTTTCTTGTGCTGAGGGGAAGAGGGGTGTTTCACGCTTTCACCGTGATGTCCGCGCTCATGTTACTGAGCGTACGAAAGCCACTCGAGCTCAAGGGACGCCGCTAAACGAACAAACAGAAGATGAGCGCGAACTATCAAGTGTCACAGCTCGACACTTGAATCACGCTAGTTTCCTTCGCTGCTTCGGCCGCCTTTGCGCTGTTCAAACTGAGAGTATCCATTGGCGAGCCTCACCTCATACAGCATTAGTTTCTTGCTATCGCATTCATTGCTTCGGCCTTGCGGCGAAACTGTGACTTTTTTTAATGTAGCGAAATCGTTTCTCGTTGTCACTGCGAATGTCTTTGTTTACCAGCAACGAGCGGCGCTTTCATCTTCAATCAACAAGCTGAAAAAGCGGCCGCTCGCTGAAAACAGAATTGAGCGAGTTTGGCCTACAAAGACCTCAGTGTGAGTCGCTTCAAAGAACGCTGTCGCGCTACCAAGCAGAAGCTGAATTGTGCGAAAAATTGTGACCACAGTCTCTCAAGCATACTTCCCGTCGTTTTGTCACGCATTTCCTGGTTCTCTAACATTACGTAGCACAGTCAACTGTAGATGCCTGGTTAACCTATACCCACCGCACGGGCCTACGGCTTTTGTGTTGTACGCTCTCAATCAGGCCCTGGTTAAATGGTGGCTGTATCCATGAAACTAGACGAAGCATGTCCGGTTTCCTGACTACATCTGGAACTTCAAGGGGGACCTGATTAAGAGTGTAGCCCCAGTCAGCAATCCCGCAACGATGTTTAGGCGGAGAAACCGAGTCTCTTGAACTTATAGTAAGGCGCTCCAAGCAATACACACTAAACCCCCCTTCCCCTTCTCGTCCCCCGCCAACTAAACCCTTACCACAACAACGAGGTTTGAAAGAGAGCCTTGGTCAACCTCGACAATCACATTTCCTTGCAAGTGTGTATGCTTTGAAAACTTACCGGCTTCAACTTATTAATTGCAATGATGGCCGCAATGCAATTAATCAAAAAGTTAATAGTGAATCTTAGTTTATTACATACTAACTAGCTTAGCTTGAAAATCTATGCACGTGCCTCTGCCGACACTTTCCTTTGATGATTTTTTTTTTGCCTCGGAAAGCTATATTTAGGAACTTTTCGCGGTCATCGGAAAAAGAACCCCTACACTTACAACCTGCTGTAATCCGTGTTGTAATCCTCAATGTAATCCGTGCGATTTTTGTTCACGGTGTATAACGAGACGGTTTTTCTGACAAGGATTTCACGGAATTAAGCTTCTTGCGAAAGAGTTTTGATACTATTTGCTCACGTGCTGGTCCCGCTCGTCACTTTCACTGGTTTTTGCGTCATGGTTTATGTAGTTTGTGTAATCTTCTACACTGTACCTGCTGCGGGCACTGCTTTCAAGACAAGCGAGAAATCTCATGACGAAATGTTTCGAATGAACGTCATCTCATAACAATTCAACAGTTTCGAAATATATAATGCATGCGTCGGTGGATCGCAAAATTTGCGCAATGCAAGTACACCCTTTGAACCGCGAAAACAATATACGAATAGCATGAACAAAAATACTTCGAAACTTTCTGATTAAGTCTGAATTTAGAATCGTTCGAAATGAGCTCTTTGTTCGTAGCATGCCTAACACGATTAAAATTAAACACCCTTCTGATGCGTTCATGTTTCTTTACTCATTTCTGTAAAGTCAGTGAAACACCATGACCGCATGGGAGATTAAAGCATAAGAGCGCGAACTTGTTTAGCTGGACTTTCATTTGACCCGTTCTTTGTTCTATTCCCGTGCTCTGCAATTAGACAGCGCAAAGGTATATTCAAGCTATACCCTTCTCCATTAAGAAACAACAGGCTGTGCGGTGGTACCTGATTAACTGCTCGTAAATTCAATTTGTGCTGTTCGTTTTCCTACTTGTAAGAGCAAGTTTTCCAGTGCGGTCATTTTATTTGTGTACACATTCCCATTTCATTTGTAATGCAACAAACCAGACCACGTTTTCAGGCACACTTAGAATGGTAAAGCAGTTGCTATTTCTCTTGGTTTTAACTGGTATTCTACGCTACTTAGGCTGCTGACGTCTCAATTTCTGTGTTTCGCTACTTCCCCTCATTAGTAGAAAAAGAATAAACTTAAGACAGCTTCATACTAGATGTGCTTAGCGTGAAGTAACAGCAGAGCTGGGCGGCTTTCCTTGTTTCTTTATTTTTCTTTCTTTCTCGCCTTTTCTACTTTTTTTTGTCTTTCTCCCATTTCTTTCTCTATTTCTCGCTTCTTCTTCCGTCCTTTCTTTATCTCTCTCGCTCTATGTTTATTTTTTCTCTTTCTTTGATTATCTCTCTTTCTTTCCAGATGTGCTTTACCCTCTCCCCTCCTTCTTTACCTCCTCCTTGAAATAAAAGCTGGCAAGTTTGCCGATATCGCAATTATAGTTAGGACGAACTAAGGCTTTCAGTTCATCAGCACTTCCACGTGCCATTATTCTTTGGAATGAACTTCCCGATAAAGTTCAATCTTCAACCATCAATCATTTCATGATCATCTGTGGAAACATTTTTTGAAATTGGGTCACTCTGTGTTTGTGTATGTGAAGGATGATTTTCTATTCCCTTTGAAGTATTCATCCTGATTTCTCGTCATGCACAATAATTTCTAAGTTATTGCCACGTATTTATTGGTGCACTTAAACTTGCATTCTGCTTGTCTCCCTTACGCATTGCCCTATTGGGCCCTAGAAGGTGTCTTGAATAAAATAAATAGGTTGTTACTGACACGCTCGTGAGACTCCGATGTCAGTAACACATTCACATGAATTAAACCCGTTTACAAACATTTCATCACTGTACATTCTAGTAATTTATTAGGCTGCTAAATGAATAATGGGCGTCATTATGAGTATAAAAGTTTTTACAACTTGCGTGAAAAGTCAATACCTTTGATGCACTCGTTTTGTGGCTGAAGTAAATGTCACATGAAAAGGTGCACTAAAGTTTTCTTGCAGGGTTTCGAACAGGCATTAAGAGCACCTTGCACCGGAATGTTATCGACGCGATGTCAATAGCAGACTAGAAAAAGTGCATTTCCTTCTTCTTTTTCAACTTTTTATCCAATATAGATTGATCGTTCCGTTGTGAACAGTAACGTTTATTGCGACAGGGACACTCTCGGCGGATTTTTGCCGTCGCATGTGTATATATATATATATATATATATATATATATATATATATATATATATATATATATATATATATATATATAGGCACAAAGGAAAACAAAGCAGAAGAAAAAATTCCGAAGTACCCGACAGGGGATTCGAACCAGCGACCCCTCGCTCCCCAGCGTGCTGCGTTAGACAACTCAACCACACGCCATGCATGCTCCGGCGAAATAACGGTGAGCTATTTATGTTCCCCATTTACCGCTGGTGGTACGCAGATCTCGGAGGAGCTTGAGTGTATTTTCTATTACGCAACGCTCCTGCATTTTCTTTCCATTTGAAAAGTGCCCTTGAGACGCACACGACAAAGTGGTTCCTTTCTGTACCCACTCGTGATGTGGTCCCTTTCTGTACCCACTCGAGACGCCCCGTATGGCAGGAGACGCAGAGGGGTCACTCCACGCGCCGCATTTTAAAGAAAAATAAATGTCTAAGAGTGTCTGATTCTCCATTGTCGACACGCAGTCTTGGCCAGTCCCCCAGACTGGGTATGTGCCATAATTTTGAGGAAACAAACAAACAATGTTGACACTTGCAGCGCACCGCTCAAGCAAAAAGAAGTAACAACTGTGACAGTTGTTTTCACGCTTGTCCTGTGTACACCTTTGCATTCATTTCGGGCGTCCTTCTTTGTGCTTCAGCGGCGCGTTGCACCTGACCACCTACCACTTATGCAGAGTAATGAATAGCACACTCTTAATGATGTCCTGGTTAAATGCTGGCTATATCCACGAAACCGGACCAAATATTTCCGGTTTCCTGGCTATATCCAGAACTTTAAGCGGGACCTAATTAAGAATGCAAGACAGGTATTGTAAAAAGCAAGAGCAATGTCAAATTGTTTGTGACGCCTTTTTAACATATTTAAAACGTTGTAACGTCCTGCGGATAAAAAAAAAACGGAAAATTGAATTTTTTTTTTACGGCATAAAGTAATGAGGTTGGAAGCGAATGGTTCTACATAGTTTATTATGGGATGAGGAGCTGTGATTAATAAAAATGAATAAAAGTGTATGGATTATTAGAACTTAAAAATAGGCACGAATGATGCACGACATAATGTCACAGTTAGGTAGGAAGTTGAAAAGTTCAACCACAAGCACACTTTCAGTATTTTGAGCGCACACCGTGCACACAGAAAAACCGACGCAGTATTTGCTGCCTTCGTTGCGACATCCGAAAAATGCCACTGCCCAATAGCAATGAATATTTCTTCATGCTGCCTTATACGAAGCCTGTTCGGTTAACTGTAGTTACAACGCTTAGAGGCTGCCGAATATTTTGCACTCGTTTTCCCATCGGCACGCTTACTTTTCAGTTAAGAACGCTACCACAACATTCCTTTGATGATAAGGTTAAACTGTTTGAGCGAGTTGGTGAGTCGTCATGAATTGGTGATGCGCGAAAGGGACGCTAACACAACAAAATACACACGAACCCAGCGCAGACTATGTTGGTTAGGCTCGCTTACAAGACAAAAAATGTTAAAACTGGAAAGCCGGCTGTTTAAATTGATAAGGTTTTGTCGATACAGGCGAATACATCGAAGTCAGTTGTTTTTGTTTTCACATTTCTGTGTAACCACACTCAAAAGGTATCACGTTTAACTTCAACATACTCGTACAATAGAGCGATATAATTATACATTTGAAATACATTTAACGTGTGGTTTTTGGTGATTACGTAGAAACGGCCTTTCGGGCGTAGCAATTTATCGACACTTGGGTTGGATGGGTCGCTCAGCATTTTTATACCAAACGCGAAATTTATGAAAAATGACATATACGTCAGAACACGTTGTATTTATCATGCTTTGAAGGCAAAAAAATAGTTCGCAGTAAGTACTATAGCCTTATTTTTTTTAATCAAAACTGCATGCCATTCGGAATTCTAAAAGCGCTTCAAATGAAAATGCATGTTTTTTTCACGCCTGTACATATTTCTGAAATCTTGAAGTATTCGCTGATACGGTAATGTTTGTTGTTAGTTTTTTTTTTTTTTTTTGGTGGTTAATGCAAAAAAGTACAAGCAAAACGTTAACTTACCTCAGTGGTTCGGCAGTCTGAAGTTCGAACGCTGCGAAGGCGTCCACAACAATGTCGAAACTTGCGAGCACGTTGCGATCTTCAAGAACGGAAAAAAAAGTTTGCTTCTTCCGTGTTTAGTTCGTGAATGCGTGGACACTTTTACGAAGATTACTCTGCAACTGGGGCAAAACTACCGCAATGCAACGTTGAGCACAATTTTCACAACACTTTAGTAACGTACCGCAATTTTTCTGACAGCACTTCATACAACTGTAGCAGAGGAAACACCGCCTTCGGAAAGTGCACTATAGTTGGAAGTCAGAAAAAACATACGAGCGTTGTCTTCCATTGCTGGTTCGTAAGCTTGCTTTCCTCATGTTGACTCCATGGAGCAGCACGACAGGCTTCACGCTGAGTCCAGGAAAGGTCGGCGATGATGCTTCAGCCGCATTTAAATAGGGAACCCGGGATTTCGTCGTGAAAAATCACTCTTTCATTCAAATCGAGTTATAAGTGTGCCTGTTGCATGGTGAGACTGACGCACCAACGCACACACATGCCGTTCTGTGTATTCCTTGCTGAGTGCAAAAAACCGGGGAGCTAGGTATCAAACTGTTCGCACTGGAAGAAAAGTGCGCCATGATAGCATACGTACGCGCAGCACGTTTGCGCAGATCATAGTACGCCGCATTCCGACAAAGTATGGACGATAAGAACTGCGGCGAAATTTGCTCCAAGAGACACCGATAACAGTTTCCGAACTTGAGTCGGCAAACTTCACTCCGTATCGGCCTTTGCAACGGGGATATCGCTTCTCACAAAAAAAGCGATGCCAAGTGGCGCCGGACTTGGGTCCAGAGAAGGAATCCACGGCGCAGGTGGCGGGGGTGGAATATCGCGTGCCGACCGCGGTGCGAACGCCGCGCGCTCTGAATGAGCCGGAGTTTGCGGCTGTACCCCGGCGTGCTGAGAGGGCAGAGAGCGAGAGGAGGCGTGACGGGAGGCACCGGAAACCGGAACTCCGATGTGACGTCACAATGATGGACTCCCAGAGCACGTCGCGTCTTCCCTCCTCCTCCCCTACAGGGCTCCCCTTTCTCCCCATAGTTCCCCTTTCTCTCTTTGTATTTTTCGTTACCTCCCTGCCTTTCCGCATTACATTTTTCTCTCTCTCTCTCTCTTTTCGTTCACCGACCTCTCCTCATCCCCTTGCTCCTCTCCTCCTTCCTCACTTCCCTCGCAACTTCCCGGCGGGATTCTCCCCCTTTTTTTATTCCCTTCTTTCGCCATCGCGTCGTTGACTTCAGCGAGGTTGTTGCGCGACGCACGATGTGGAGTCTGACGCGCCGTGCGTGAAGGAATGTTGTCGAAACCTCTGCACTGCCTGAAGGGTTGACGTTCCAACGATTCTTAGGCTTTACTAAGCTTTTTTTTTTTGGTAAATTGCCGAGTTATGGGTGCCAGAAGAGGAGCTCTTCCCCTCGGACCGAGCATCACAACCTCGGGTACTTACCTCTGAACCTGTTATAGGAGTCAGGACGCTCAGTAGACTGCGTTGCAAATCATTGTGCGTCTGGGACTTTACGGGTACATTGTTCAATCTCGTTAGCTCGCTCCGCGGTGATTCGCCGACTCTGTGATGTTTCTTTTTGAAACATTATTATTATTATTATTATTATTATTATTATTATTATTATTATTATTATTATTATTATTATTATTATTATTATTATTATTATTATTATTTTCAGCATTCAGTAAAAAAGGCGTCTTGGACGCCTCTGTTAGTGAACGCTGTTACTGAATGCGCCTCTTAAAAAAAAGACCGACACACGCATATTATTAAGACCACGAATCATGTGGCACATACAGGATTAATCTTGCACTTTTTTTAATGCTAGCGAACTATATTGACAATCTGCTCCTTTTTTTTTTACTGCTATAACGTACTGATTCGCCTTGTTACACTTTTATTTTGTAAAAGTGTTGTGTTCGATGCACTCCCTGTGTCACGAGCGAGCCCCGCGAAGGACCGGATGCTGAAACTACTTCCAGATGTTGACTCCTCTCCTTCCCCCGCTCGGCTCAAAACGAGCCACCGATCGTTTCCCCCGGCAGTTCGGCTGCCGCCTCCATCCGAGTAGGAATAAACTTGTTTTTAACCGTTCGAGGCTGTCTACGCTTTTTGAGACTACCGCGACCCACGCGTACGTCTATGGGCCGACGACAACACCGGACATAACAGTGGCGACGAGGAAGTGGATTTGGACCTACGCTACGCAACGATATTGACAAGCTACAAGCTATGGCTACGCACGGGCTCCCAAATCGGCTACCCGAATTCAACGGCTCATCATGGTCATCATGGTTTGGACGCCTGCAATTTTACTTCGAGGCTAACAACATCACTGATGCAGCAATGAAGAGAGCCAACCTGCTAACGCTTTGTGGGGAGCAGACATACGACACAGTCTGTGCCCTGATTCAGCCACGCACTCCAGCAACCGTTGACTACGACGACATCGTAGCAGCGCTACAAGAACACTATGACCCAAGGCCATCGGAGGTCTACTGTCGAGCCCGCTTCCAACGGCGAGACCAACTGGAAGGCGAAAAAGTGGCCGAATACGTAGCGGCTCTCAAAAAGCTCGCTGCTGACTGCAATTTCGGGACGTTGACCGCGACAACTTCAGCTACTGCGCAGGAGGGAGGATCGACTGCCACACCTGCTAACACCACTATGCTCCCCTTGGACGTTATGTTGCGTGACCGTTTTGTGTGCGGACTGCGTGACGAAGGCCTACAACAACGCCTGTTCGCGGAGACGGGTCTCACCTTCTCCAAAGCCTACAACATCGCCCAACGAGCGGAGAGCGCCGGTCACCAGCAGAGGGATATTCGACGGAACGTCGAGCCGGTGCATCACACCAGTGAGCAGTCAGGTCATTCCACGTCTAAGGCGAAATCAAGCAAAAAGACACAGCGCTGTTGGCGATGCGACGACATGCACGATCCCCAGGTATGTCGATACAAGACAGCGACCTGCAATTTTTGCCACAAACTGGGACACATTGAAAAGGCATGCATCACGAAGCGCAAACAGCTCCGACCGAAGACTTCAGTGCAACGGAACAACAATGTCAACGCACAGGAGGGCCAGACGCAAGATAAAAGCCGAACAGCACTAACGTCATCGGCACTATATGACTTGAACGCCGTTGTGAACCTCGGCACGAGACCGAAGATTACGACTGAAATCTTGGTACACCAGCGCCCTATCAGGTTTGAGGTGGATTCCGGAGCAGCATGTACGCTCATCAGCGAGGACACTTTTCGCGCCACTTGGCGTGAGAACGCACCAGCTCTCCAGCAAGACGACACGCAGCTGAGAACGTGGTCCGGACATTCTCTTCCACTACTGGGCTGTGCCAACGTAGACGTGTACTACAACGGTCAGACCCATCAGCTCCCCTTGCTAGTCGTTCACGGTTCTGGATCAAGCCTTTTAGGACGAAATTGGTTCACCCCTCTTGGAGTGGTCATTGGCGGAGTTCACCACACACCCAGCTATCCGTCAGTGGAGGAGCTTCAAAATAAGTACAAAGTGGTTTTCTCCGAAGACATACCTGGAAGCAACGGACCTCCAGTCACACTGGAGCTTCGGGAGGATGCGACGCCGAAATTTTTGAAAGCTAGGTCGGTGCCTTTCGCCCTACGAACGTCAGTCGAGAATGAGCTTGACCGACTGCAGGAACAAGGGATCATCGAACCGACGCAACATTCGGAATGGGCTACACCACTCGTTGTCGTCCGAAAGAAGAACGGTACCCTACGCCTCTGCGGAGACTACCGGAGCACTGTCAACCTGGCGACAAAAGCATCTTCCTACCCACTGCCGACACCGGAAGAGGTTTTTAGCACGCTTCGTGGTGGAAAAATCTTCAGCACCCTGGACTTGACACAAGCCTACCAGCAGCTGAAGGTGAGCGAATCAACGTCTGAACTGCTCACGATAAACACCATTAAGGGTCTCTACAAAGTTAAAAGGCTACCATTCGGAATATCTGCTGCGCCAGCAATCTTCCAGAAATTTATGGAGTCTACACTTAGCGGGATCCCTGGCGTTTGCGTCTACTTGGACGATGTTATTGTCGGTGGCGCTTCCTATGAAGAGCACACAGAACGCTTGGAGCTCATTTTGGAAAAGCTATCAAATGCTAACTTGCGCATCAGCAAAGAAAAATGTGTTTTTGCGGTGCCTGAAGTGAAGTTTCTTGGACATCAAATTGACGCGCAGGGTATCCATCCCACTGAAGACAAAGTGCGAGCAATTACTGAAGCACGAGCGCCTACTAACAAGCAAGAACTGCAGTCGTTCTTAGGGCTATTGACGTTCTACGACCGGTTCCTAGAACATCGAGCTACAGTGGCCAACGATCTATACCAGCTCCTGCAGAAAGAAGTCCCATGGACTTGGTCGCCACGCCACCAAAAGTCATTTGTTGCCCTTAAGCAACTACTTCGTAAGTCTACAGTTCTGCGACACTACGACGAAAGGAGACCCCTACTGCTAGCCTGTGACGCATCATCATACGGAGTGGGAGCAGTCCTCTCCCAAGCTGACGACCAGGGACGGGAAGCCCCGATCGCTTTCGCATCGCGCACCCTATCGCAGGCAGAGAGGAATTATTCCCAGCTAGATAAAGAGGGACTTGCCATCGTCTACGCAGCAGATCACTTTCGGCAGTACATCACGGGCAGAAAAGTGACATTCATAACAGATCACCGGCCCTTATTGGGTATTATGGGTCCCCAGAAGCCAATGCCACAGACTTTGTCGCCGCGAATGACACGATGGTGCATCAAGATGTCGTCGTACGATTACGAACTCGTACATCGCACAGGGAAGAAACACCAGAACGCCGACGCACTAAGCCGCCTGCCGCTAGACACCACAATAGATGAACCACCCCCGCCGGGTGATATACTCATGTTCGAGGCGCTGCCGAACCCTCCGCTAACAGCTGACACGGTAGCAGCGTCAACGCAGGAGTGCACTGTCTTGAAGGAAGTCTACGCAGCTATACAAGAAGGCAACGTGCAGAAGCTAAAGGGTGAACACTTCAACGCTTACCGCAAGCGAGCTGCGGAGTTGAGCACTCATCGCGGTTGCGTCACCTTGGGATCAAGAGTTGTAATTCCGGCGGCACTTCGCGAACAGGCCATGTCGCTTGTCCACGCAGGTCATCGAGGCATTGTTGCCATGAAAAAGTGTGCCAGAAGTTACATGTGGTGGCCGGGTATCGACGGTGATATAGAATCGACAGTTAAAGATTGCCAGCCTTGCCAATGCAACCACAGAAGTCCGCCAAGAGCCCCTATTCCTGAATGGGAAAGACCAGACGCGCCTTGGCACACCCTGCATATTGATTTTGCTGGACCTATCGAAGGGTGCTCATTCCTGGTTGTTGTAGACGCATACACCAAGTGGCTTGAGGTAAAACAAATGGCTACAACGACATCGGCAGCAGTTATTGACACTCTGCGGTCGTTGTTTGCAACGTTCGGTCTACCGCGCAAGGTGGTCTCGGACAACGGCACTCCATTTGTGTCAACGGAGATTCTCAAGTTCTACAGCGACAACGGCGTCTCGTCTGTTACATCAGCTCCCTACCACCCGGCAACGAACGGACAAGCCGAGCGCTACGTGGCTGAGCTAAAACGCGCCCTTACTAAAGATCAGACTGGGACAATGCAACGCCGCATCGCGCGCTTTCTCTTCAGACAGCACAACACTGTTCAAAGCACCACTGATCAAACGCCAGCGAAATTGATGTTCGGACGAGAAATGAGAACCCAGCTGACAGCAATTGTCCCGGAGCCCTCAGCGAAAACACCGTCGGAGGAAGAAAAGCTCCCGCCTAGCAGAAGAATTGAAAGTGGACAGCGCATATACGCCCGCCAGTTCCACAGAAAGCCCGGCTGGGTTGAAGCGACGGCACTCAAACGCATAGGTTTGCGGTCATGGCTCGTCGACATCGGCGGAAAGGCCACACGCCGCCACCTTAATCAGCTACGTCGTTCAGGTAATTTGCCAAGGGAACCTCCCATTCAAGCAGCCACCTCGACGGAAGCTTCGTCCCACTTAGCCTGGCATCTCGCACCAGATGAATCGGCGCCACCGCCCGCCGGCCCTGAACACAAGAGAAACGACACCCAGCGAGCGGAGGCTTCTCTTCCTAGTGCGTCCAGAGCGTCCACGCGCCCACGGCGGCCCCCAGATCGCTTCCAAGCGACAATCTAAGGAGGGAGGAGATGTTGTGTTCGATGCACTCCCTGTGTCACGAGCGAGCCCCGCGAAGGACCGGATGCTGAAACTACTTCCAGATGTTGACTCCTCTCCTTCCCGCGCTCGGCTCAAAACGAGCCACCGATCGTTTCCCCCGGCAGTTCGGCTGCCGCCTCCATCCGAGTAGGAATAAACTTGTTTTTAACCGTTCGAGGCTGTCTACGCTTTTTGAGACTACCGCGACCCACGCGTACGTCTATGGGCCGACGACAACACCGGACATAACAAAAAGGAAAGAAACATATCTTTTAAATCTAATTTTTCCTGAAAAAGTACTGAAAAATATTTAGAGTGATAGAAATGTTTTCGAAAGTATTGCATCTATATTCTGCCAGAGCGATCTATCTCATATCCCAAAACGAGGCGAAGAGATTCATCGCGTAGCGATGATGCGCTTTACTCAGAAACCTTCGGGATGATGCAGATTCGTGGAAGTGGTCGGTTCGACAATTGACCCTGATTCGGGGCAGATATGAGGCTAAAGGGCAGGGTAGGAAGATGATTGAGCGAGTTTTGATAAACATACTCCAAAGTGCTATCTTATAGAGCAGCCTTAAGCTCCCAAGAAGGCTCTCGACGCGTGATTGCATGTCTGCGAAGATGTCAGCTAATGGAATTCAGCGGTGGCCGAAAAAGCTTTTTCATGTCCCAGAAAAGCGTGTAGAGACGCTTATCCGTAACCCGGATAGCCGCAAGAGCTTAGATAAAACGTTGGTTAGAGCTTAACTCGAATACTCCCAGTTCTTTAAACGACGAGAACACTTACGTTGTCGCCTGAGATTAACATCGAAAAGTGAAGATGTCGCCGGGGCCCATGCTCTAATCCTTTGTTGATTTATATACATTAAGTTTTCAGGCGAAAGCCTTAAATGCCTCATCAAATGCGAAATTTGACCGTCGGTGTCCTGTGTAGGCGTCCCGCGTCGTCGGGGGACGAATGATGCAAAAAAGTCATCACGTGATGACGTCACAATATGACGTCACGATGACGTCACAGATCGCCAAAATTTGTGACGTTATTAAGTCATTATTAAGTATTATTACGTGACGTAGCGTCACCTGACATCGTAGCTTGGTCAAAGGTGGTCCGACGATGGGGGCAATGCAAAACAAGATGAGGTGCCTCCGATCTTGGAGGCAGTGCAAAACCGCGTTAGGTGCAGAAAGCTTTCGGAGGGTGGCAGGGCAGGATCAATACATCGACTGAGGAGAAACATAGGACGGCTTTCGTCTTCGAGTCGTCTTAAGTGAATGCATAAGGGACCGTGTGAGTTTTTTGAAGATGACGTACATGCGAGCTGACTGACTAAAGAACCGTTGAATAGAGCATTGTCTAAGATCTGCAGTGTAGAAGTTGTCTTATTGAAAAAAGCAAATAAGATGAGAACCTATAATAATCTAGCCTAAATGAACGATCACAATAATCTCCTGTTTGCTCTCTAAACGAGTCGACTGGAAATCGTAATAGAACTTTATATGATCAATATCCGTGATTTATACCTTGGCTGAAATAATTGAACGTAAATATTAATATGCCGTAATTGCCGCAGTTTTTTTTTCCTTCTGTTCTACGCAACTGCATATTTTGTGTAGCTGCATGTTACTAATTTATTTATTGGTTTTAAACGTTTCAAGAGAAAGATAGGGAGGGAGGGAACTTCACAAAAACGTTTTCAGCAAATAGTCCTACCTTCTATGTACTCTGTGACGAATCAAGCAACAGTTGCGCTCCCCGTGAAGGTAATAATAATTCGAGTAATTGATACTGTGTAAGTTTAACGGAGCTTTGTTATATATAACACAATACCCCCCAAACATATGAAAGTTAAAATAACGTACAGAAATTACGTTGAGGAAATTATAGGCACCCATGTCATTAGCAGCCTAAAATTTTTTGTTTGCTGTGGATAATTTTTTACGTTTGTGTCGTTATGCTTAGAAACTCTAGATATTTGGTTTGAATTAAGTTAGGTACGAGGCGTATAGTTGAAGGAATCGGACGAATTGCTACTGTTGATAAATCACGCAGATGTGAATGCATAAATTATCTAATAGTTTTTTATGATGCACAAAAAATTATGGCAGCTTTGCATTATTTGTGCCAACCTTCAAGGAACAGCGGAGCTGGGTGGCTTTCCTTCTTTCTCTCTATTGCTTTTCTTTCTTTCTTCTTTCCCTTTCTCTCTGTTTCTTGTATACTTTTTTGTACGTGTTTCCTTCTATTTCTTTCTGTCTCACTCTATTTATTTCGGTGTCTCGCTTTTTCTATATTTCTTTCTCTCCCCTCTCTTTCTTTCTTTCTTTCTTTCTTTCTCCCTCTCCATGTATCGCTTGCTTTTTTTCAATCCCTTTCTCTCTCTTTCTTTGTTTCTCTCTCTGTCTGTTTTTCGCCTTTTTATCTTTTTATGTCTTTGTCCCCTTTATTTATCTCTGTTTTTCTCATCTTTCTTTCTATCGCTTTCTTTCTGTCTTTCGTTCGCTCACTTTTTCACGTGTTCGTTTTCGTTTGAAACTGGCGCCTGCTGTGCACGGTAGTGGGGCTTGCCCAATTCCTGTGGCGCATACCAACCGGAGGAGTTTTGGACGTCGGTACACAAGTTAGCTTCACTGTAAAGCGAATGACGAGAACGCGTGCCGGTTCACGATGATGATAGTTCTTTTTTTTTTTTTTTGCGACGGAGCGCGAGTTACCGACAGTTTAAATAGCTTCGTCGTGAACACTGTACGTTTATTTGACCTTCAATACAGGAAATTTCATTTGGTCCTGGAAGCGGCAGCGCAGGCTACAGGAGAAGCAGTGGCAATGCCACGGTCTTCAAGGAAAGGAAAGTTGCAAAATAAATGATGAGACCGATCAATTAAACAACCTATTTTACGTTCCGAACAATCGACCGTTTTATAGCACGTAAGAGAAAGAGCAATTCTTATGATTATGTAATATTTCATATTTCGTCTGTTAAGCGAGAAGGAGTAGCCGTTGCCGCCATTAAAGTACCAACCTCTCCCATTCGTACTTTCAATATGAATAAAAAAGTGAGATGTACGGCAATATGGGCTGTACGTCTGTTGATCTGTTTGCCTCGTACAAGCTGGAGCTGAGTTTAACGTTACTGAGGTTTTTTTTTTTCGACCAGTAAGCTAACAGGAAGCTGGGTGTTATTGTGAAGCACTAATATCAGGCTAGTTGGCACTGATCCATAGCTTCTGACAGTGCAAAGAAAACCTGTCTTATGTACTTACTTCCTGTCTCGTTTATTTTCGCGCTGTCAGAAGCTGTGGATTATTACAACAGTGGTAGAAGTGACCTAACAATCCCCGGCTTTCCTGTAAGCTTAGATGGATAAATGTAATGGTATCATTAACAGCTCTTGCGAGCTCATCACTACCGAGGGTGCAGATGTGTTCGATCTAGGTTGTACTGCTCTTCATTCGCTGTACCAGAAAGCGGACTCAGGTGGCACGCTATTGTGGACTAGCCGACCCTTAAGAAGGGAACTCTGAACATCTGGCCTACATCGTAAATACTGTTGTCTGGGGAAGATTGTAATACAGTGTTTCGCAAGTACAAGGCCGATCTAAAAGCACTGGTTAGCACAGACTCTTCGTTTGGCCTCAGCGGTGAGCAAGCCTACGATGACCATTGTGATTCCTTCACTTAACCCTTAGACGTTTATCTTGTCTTGCCGGCGATGAATTGCAATCGGCTAGATCTGACGCTTATTATCTTCAGCTTCATAGCCCCCGTCCCTACTGTCATTTCGAGTTGTGCGCACAAGATGACTCCTTTATCGTGTGTGTATGTGTGCGTAGCAACGAACACTATGTCATAATAACCCTGGATACAATCGTGTCAGAACCACCGGCGTAGTCTGGCCCCGCAAACGGAGTTCGCCGTAGAGCAAAAACAAACCCCTATAGCTAGCCGGCCGAGGATAACGAGAGTGTGGCCCATAGTTACCACACAATGCCTCGTATCTGATGCGAACACTATCGTTGTTCTTTTTTCTTCTCTGGATGTTGTACGTAATACCATAACAGCAGAGTTGGTGTCATCGACAGTACTTAACGTCGCGGAAGAAGTCTGTGCAAGCGCTACTGCGCTTTCTGCATTCGACCGGTCTATCAGAACGGCTCTGATTGGAACGCCCTGCCTGTGTCCTACTTCCGCACCAGCGTACACGGTAGCAAACCGGTTACTATCACCAGGTTAACCTCCCTGCCTTTCATTTTGATCTATTTCTCTCCTCTCTCTCTCCCTCTAATGTCACCAACTGCGCGTATTTCTGCGGGAGCTCTACCTTTGGGCGGGGACAGTGTATGTCTGATAAAAAAATATTCAGCAGCAATAAGCAGTTGATAATTACTAACCTCTTGATTTCGTGGCAGTTTTCGTGTTCCAGTCGTTGAAACGTGTTCCAGTCGTTTCGTGTCCCAGTCAGTGAAACACGTGAATACTTGAGTACGCAGTTTACGGTCCAATTACCCTCTATTTCTGTATGTGGGCTACAAAAAAGGTTTTGGCAAGCCCGAAACAAAGCCCCAGTAATAGAACAACAGGTAAGCAGTAGAGCTTACACTACACCTGGGGTAGTAAAAGCACTAAAAGCTATAAGTACGAAGCGTTTACTGTGAAGCAGTGCGCACACGTCAAGCCATAAGTAGGCGGCTCGATGTTGCTGACATGGGTGCGTTCGAGGAAAATTGGCGTAAAATTATGCGCACCATCGTAACAATGTTTCGCGCACATTACGAATACAGGGCGTAGGCTCGGTTCCAGTTTTTTTTTTCTTTTTTTTACTGTTATATTGCGCAGCTTTCGTTCAAAAGCCACCCACTGGCAGCGCCGCGTAATCTAATAGAACAAGTCCGAAGAACATGCTTTCCGGAGCGAGGCGCGTCTTCAGAAAGACTGCGTGTTCCGAGTGCCGGTCAAGTGCGTGATTGATTAAAGCACGAGCGAGGGACTCGACGGTTAAAAAAAAAAAAAGAGAGAACGCGGCAATTGATTTCACCGATGTGCAAGAGGGCGCGGTGAAGTGCTTTCCGCAGTGTGAGGAGTTGTTTTATGATTTGATTTGCAATGTTGTTGTTTTTATGTTATTGTTGCAATTTTGTTATGTTGATTTTGCATCGACTAGCAACCGAATCGGTCCGTTACATTATGCATTTCTAACGTTTTAGCGAAGAACAAATTCAGACAAAAAGGGATAGTATAGAACGTTGCGTTCTTACTGTCCTGCGTTCTTCACTGTCCTTTTTTCTTTCCATGTCTGCGTGCTTTTTTTTTTTATTTCACTGAAAAGCTGGAAGTGCATCATTGCTCAGTATTCCAACTAGCCGAGCAAAGTGCTTTAACCATTACATTAGGATTCTGTTCCTGAAACACCAATTCTTTATTCCGGTACTTCTTCAAAGAAGGCCAGAATTGTAAATTAGGCATGAACAGCGCTCTTCCTCGTGAATTCACCTCGCACGGAGAAGTGTCACGCCTATTCAAAGCTCCTGTGCGTTTCCGCGCAGTTTCAAGAAACAAGCGAAAGAAAAGCTGTGTATGAAGTCGGAAATATTTTCGTCCCGAAAGTGCATTTACCGCACTGCAGCATAAATTTGAATGCGAAATGCCCGGTCAGGAAAGCCAGTAGAACGCGTTTTCGCAATAACTTTCCGCGTTAATCTACAGACGTCCTTAACAATAATGGTTTGGTATTCTAGGGCACTGCATTAGCCCCATGAACCTGCCCAAGAATAAGAATACGCATGCCTGTGCAAATAAGGCATCAGCTTGTTCCTTTGTTTGGGCCTCTACATGAACTTCGTGGAAATAGAGTCAGAGAGAAAAACACTATTGTTTTAAGTGTAGCGAACGCTAAAGAATCTCCAAAGACGAAAATAGTAATCTAGTCTATAAGTACAGTGGGGCCGGGATGAATTCAATGAACAAAGTACCATCATCACTCCTTTGTTATAAAATTCCATGGAGAGCCGCGGAAGACGGATGCTCATGAATATGTTCATATTTGAGCTGCTGAAAACTTTTGACGCAGCCCGCTCGACAGCGTTAGCTCGACAAATGACAATTGTTAAAAGAGCGAAAACGAAGAGCAACAATAATGTGAGAATTTAAAGTACCGCACCATCCATAATCGGACTCCGAAATTCGTATTACAATTATTATTACTGCATGCGTGTGCACAAACATACAAAGGCAGAAAGGGTGTAGGGAGGGACAAGGCAGTCAACAGCCAGCGAGAGGGACACAGCACCAGTGTACTCTTTTGGGAAGAGGGAAGCGCTAGAGGTAGTTAATTATATTAGGGGAAAAAATCGGAAATAGGACATACACATATGGCAGAGACTCAGACAGAAATATGTAGGAACACGGGAAAATATCTGCCGACGGATGACCAAATCAGTTTTGTTTAGGTGAAGGAACAAGGCTCGACGGTTCTGGTTACGTCGAGCAGCGCACCCTCTCGGAAACAGGCAATCGTCAAGGGTCGCGCACTTCATTCCCATCAGTTTATATTCCTCAATTATGGATGTGCGCTTAGCAATAAACGCGGCACATTCTAACATAAGATGTCCAAGAGTCTCAAAGGAGCACAGAACGTAAAGCAGAAACCCTCAGTAGCGTTATTGCACTGCGGCGCTCCACCGGTTTTGGGTCTCGGAAAATTTTATTTTTCCACCGGTATAACTTTTGCGATGTAACAAATAAGCAGTAATGCTATAAGCGCGTATTGGAAAAGCCAAGAGGCTCTGCTACACCAAGGCAGCGAGCCGTGGTAACCAGTGTGAAGCTGTACGTTTTGGGTTTCACAAACCTGATCAACAATCACCTCTAACGAAATAAATTTTACCGCGAAAGCTGTTATGAGATCGCAAGAACAGCCGATATTGGGGGCGTAGTTGTCCGCCGCTGCCGCCACCTGTGTCCGTAACCGCTGTCGCGCGAAATGAGAAAAAAAAAATGACGCACTGGATCGTATTGGATTTAAACCCGGGCCCTCTTCGTGGCAGTCGAGTATTTCAAGCCAAGCCGGCGCTTGAAACTCTTTCGCAAGAAGATCCTATACAGGCGTCACGTCGGGCAAGTAATCACGTTAGCATATGTAATATAGCGTGGTATAAGAGTAAAATAACAACCAGGCGTCACACAATGCGAATTGCGTAAGGAGTGTGTCGTTTAATGCTTGCAACCAATTACGAAGGCCTCAACCGTAATACATCGTCGTCAGTCACAGCATCAACAAAGTGCACATAATGCCTTACAGATGTATGTATAGTGGGCACCTCGCTTCTCCGCAGAATGAAGAATAATCGCATAGTGGGTGCTTCCCTACGTCACAAAAATTATGATTTACTTCGTAGCGGGTACCTTGCAAGTGTACTTTATTCTTTATTCTTACATATCCCCGCTTTGCCTCGAGGCGTTACAGCAGGGGGGGTTACAGAGTCGAAAAAAATACATTTTCATTGACACTGGACACTTGCTCAGATGTCAAAACTTGTGTTATAGTTGCCCCAAGAGAGTCTACAACGGGCTCTAGAAAGGCCGGTCTTCCAGCTTTCGCTATGACTGCGCTGCGTGTTCCGCACAAGCCTCGTGTTTTTTTTAAGCTGCTATAACTGCTAGTACTAAATGTAGAGATAATGAACATGTCTTGTGAGTTTATGCAAAAAACACAAAAGCCTGCATTTGTGTGGTTTTTTGTCAATGTTCTTTCTGGAGAAATATGGGCCTCACACTGAGATACGTCGAAGTGGAGCTGATACAAAACGCTGGTGTGGCAATGGTGAGCTTCTTGAGTACGCGGGTACTTCGTTTACTATAGAAATGGAAATAAATTACAATATTCACACGTTATTGATTAAACTTCAGAATCACAAAGGAACGCCAAGAGGCGCGTTTCAGTGAGAAAACGTCTTCGTTATACAAACTAGGCAGTTCTGCACTTCAATAGATTACCAAAGAACGCGAAAACTCAATGTACTTTGAGTGCGTGCGCTTCGAATAAAAAGGTCCTCATTTATTAAGTTTGACATTTATTTGTTTTTGCCCAGCCCTATAAGAAAAGCGGAACGTTGGATGAATTGTGTGTTGGACGTACATAAACGTTTGGCCGACCTAACGTCTTCGTTGCAGCTTTATCGTGAAAAGTGAAATCCAATTAGAAATAACAGAATTCCTTATTTCGTTATACAATCAAGACGATCCTTATGCATACCACGCGGATCCTGATTCCCACCGCAGAATATTTGTAAATGTTGATAACACAGCTATGTTAAGAAAAGATGCGGCGCTATTGAAAATCGGGAGCCAGCTGGTTCGGTCATGTTTCGCGGTGAGCGGCATTTTCCCCGCTGATTGCTATCCGCTGTTACTGATATTATAAACGGCCCTTTTGGCATTCTTTTCATATTATACATTCAGAGAGCGAGCACATCCGTTATTTGATAAATGCGGATCTGTACTCTTGTGTGATGCTTAATTCGTTTGCCTTAAGAACGGCATATTCCTTTAAATTGCATTTCGTTGCAAGAACGAGAAATGTTACCGGGATATCGGGGAAGGTAATGGTAAATTGTGTTTGTTCGTGCTGGTTCGTTATTAGTAGCGGCGCAATAACCAAGGACCGGGAGCACTCCTGTCCTTTTTTGTTAATCCTCTGCCCCCATTTATTAAGGTATTATTTATTAGGGCCTTAAAACAGAAATGCTCCAGAAGGTTTCTTCCCTCACAGAACCTTCCACCATCTATTCGTACACCGCACTTTTTAATATGTATGCCTATTTATTTCCTGTAGTGTTATGAATGGACAAATCTATTGCTATTATAAGTGAAATAAAGCATCTCTGGTACGGTCTACCTAATCTCTCCACAGAAATTTAAAACGATCCACGGGTTTACTTCGATAGTGTTTTGCCTTTGCATTATATATCGTGAACAAACGGAAGAAGGGTAACATTTTCAAGGGGCTCGTTTCTTTGCTACACACAACCAGATGAACCAAAGGAATTCGAAGGTTGTGAGTTCGGATTCCACCAACGGAAAGGGTGATTTTTTTGTCCATTTTACGTCATTATTACTAAACTAAAGTCACAGAGACCAATTATTGTCCCCCATTATTTCCCTGGCCTAATTGTCTGTTGGATATCTTGAACAGCGTTTTATGTTTTCATTGTCTTCTTTTTGATTTAGTTTTTCTACCTAGGAACTGTGTCCAGTGCTATCTGTGAAAACAATTTTCTTGATAAACAATTCCCAATTCCTTATTTAACCAACATCGCCGGGCTCTCCAGTGTGTCTTAAGGAGATTGAGCCTTTCTGAAGTTTTTGAATGCAACTGAATTGAGTTGTCGTCAGTAGATACGCTGCACTGTGCATGCGTATTGTGAATTCCGTTCATTAATTCTTTCTCTCTCTTTTGTACAGTTACTTTGTACTGTTATTCCATTATGTCTTACAAGCTCGCCCGTTCTTAAGTAAATTTACCATCCACGAGGAGAAAAAATTATTTCTTTTTCCACCAGGATCGAACCAGGGCACTCTGCGTCCATGAGATTTAACTATTTTACCCTTGAGTCATAGCACAGGTTGAGAGCTGCTGCTGAAAAGGACAAACGACCCTTGAGAGGCGTCCTTGTTGCGAGCGCCCGCATATGCAGCCGCCCAGATGTCATGCAATGTGAAATGCTTCACGGGTAGGCTTTTCAAAGCTGCCCACTGTGTTAAACAAAAGCTCGGTCACAATTTATTACCACCAGCGACCCGTTTACACCTTTTTTTTTATGGCCAAGCTAGCCTCGATAGAAGTGCACAGACTGCCACAGCCTCGATAGCAGTGCACCGACTGCCACGAAACTTGTTTGCCAAGGTCTTGCCTCTGTCCCTTCTGTACTTTATAAACATCATCGTGACTGTAGAGCCAAATTTCATGCTTCTGGCAACGCACTTTCCGGATCACAAAGCACATCCGAGTGGGTTTGCATAAATGTGTGCATATTTTAATGTTCAGTACGTGCGGTAGGCGTCCTCAAACAGTTTACGACTGGGTTACGACGAAGCATACTCTAGTTTATGCTGTGACTGTGATGCCTGTTCCATGTATGCCTGCTCTTTTTGTGTAATTGGATTAGTCACAAAATGACAAATATTGTGCCGAAATTGTCTCTTTACCACTACCTTCTTCCCACCGAATCTAATATAATCTCAGTAGGCAATGTATTTCTCTCGTTAGCCAAGCTTCAGCACCAACTGCCGGCATCTCCACCGCGGCGTCTGCTGCCAAGCTAATAGGTTCTGGCGCCTGCGATAATAAATGCATCGGGAACTAGCTTTACACTGGACAGGGCCATTGCGACAGTTCTTTTCCTTAGCGGTCCCTCCATCACGCTGACACCTAAATGTCACCTTTTTTTGCCTTTCCTTTTTTTTTTGCCTTAATTTGTCACCTTTCAGTGTAACTTCTTACCTTTGTCCACTGCTGGCTTGCGTATTGGGGAGTTATTCTCACTGGGGTACTTACAAACATGTGTTGCTTTCATTTTTTGACCAAAGGCGCCGTCTTTTTGTTTTGACCCCTTCGCGACACCTAGCTTCGGCGAATCGGTCGCAAGGAGCTCATTATTCTTGGAAGGCGAGTGAACGCTGAAAAGGAAAATACTTCGTGTTCCACTAAACATAGCGAGAAGTTCGTGGCTTGCGTTAAAGACGTAATTTATTCTGTCCCGCTGTCATGTTCTCGTGTGTGCATTGGCCAGACCGGCCGTTGTGTGAATCAAAGGTTGAGGGAACATAAGTACAATGTCACGGAAGTTATTTCCGGACACCTTGCTATTCACTCTCAAAGATGTGGCTCTTTTCCCATGTTTGAAAAAACTAGCATTCTCAACAGGGCAAAATATCGATTGACAAGAGAAATTATTGGAGCATATGAAATAGATAAAATGAAATATATGTGTGTCAGCATGCCATCCTTGTCACTGTCAGATAAGGAAAAAGGTTTCTGGATCCGTCACTCAAGGTAGGTGGCAAGTGGTTGTGAGTGCGGCAAAACATGCGCGTTTGGGTCCGGCTTTTGTTTTCTTGTTTTGTTTGCACCTGCTCGCGTGTGTCTATATATGCGTCACGTGCATATGAAAATAAACAGTTGAAAGTCAGCGCTGTGTGTGTGTTTTCGTGTTCCTCTCCGTCCGCGTTCCAGTCGCGCTGTAGAAACTTAGCATTCTTGGAACGATTCCGATGAAACCGGTTCGAAGACGGTGCCTCGGTATCTCGACAATATATGATTCAGTCATTTTTGCTCTTGCTTTGCACTGGACATTCTGCTCCTATCAGGATCCGCCAATCCGTCTCCTTATTATGATTGGCTGAGGGGGACAAATCGAAGGTATTGATTGGACGAGAGAGAGAAAGGTTCAGTGGTTAAGTGAAAGGCAAGGAGGTTAACCAGAAGAAAATTATCCGGTTTGCTACCCTACAACGGGGAAGGGGAAAGGGGGGGGGCAGAAAGGTAGGAAAGGGAAAAAATCAGAGAAAGGGTTAAAATATAATTTTTATTGATTGATTGATTGATTCATTGATTGATTGATTGATGATTGATTGATTGATTGATTGATTGATTGATTGATTGATTGATTGATTGATTGATTGATTGATTCGGGAGAATCTTCCCGAATGCTATACTTTGTCTTTCTGCTAACGTGCATTTTACCTTCCAGCGAAAGTTCTGCTTTGAGAAGTAAATACATTACGTGTATTCTCCGCACTCGTCAAACTTAGCACAATTGAGAGACTCTGTGCAAACGTCATATTTTGTGGATGATCTCATCGAACGTGAACAGAGTGCCGAGATTAGCTTGCACAGCCGTCTGATGAAGTCCTGTGGGTAACGCGGGATTTTTCCGGCAGAGGCCGGTTGTTCAACTTGTTGAGTACACTGAAAAAAAAAATTCTGTTCACTTCACTATGAACACCGGCACAAACATTCCGAATCGTTTCTCCGTCGCCGCAGTGGCTTCAGGCGGCTGTGTCGACCATTCCTATGCAGAACGCATAAGGCGTTGGGCAAGGCGACCATCGACCATAGTGCACACAAAAGCGTCGCGTCCTTTCGACAAAGCTTTAGTGGTCGTCGAATGCCTAAGTTTGAGTCCACGGCGTATGTAAACGTACGAATCATTCTTTCGCAAGAGAGCGTCCGGCGCAATATTCATTCGAGCAACGCAGCAGTACGCCTCGCTGTGGCGCATTCAAGTCTGCGTGCTTTGAGACTACAATTCGAGGGTGTCTGTTCGCACGTGTCGGTGGCATGGAAGTACGGACCAGTCTGTACCTTGCTAGGCTGTCACTGCAGCGCAGCTTTAAAAACGCGGAACTTGAGGAGAGAGGAAAAAAGTAAAATGTTCGGTGAAAGGTGGTCAAGTTAATGAGAGTGCTTGTCCAGCAGTTTATTCTCCTCTGGGGAGGAAAAAAATATTTCAGAATAAAATTAGTGAAGAATAAAGAAAACATATTTTCCACTAAAAACGCGCGAGAAGCAGCTAAAAGCGGGTACAGTATTCTACGTCGTCGGTGGGCTTTTAGCTAACACACTGTAGTGCTGTATACTTGCGCAACAGGAACCAGGCTCGAAGGAGCCTATTTTTTTAGTAAGTAGGCGGTTGTCAAGTTCAGTAGGTGACACGTAGAACTGTTCTTTGTGCATTGGAGCGAGAGCATTTACAAAGAAGTTGCGCTCTTCACTCGCACCGACGAACATAAATGAGAATTTCTTGAAATTCTGGAACAGGAAGGAGGAGGCATTTGTGAATGCTACCGGAAGTTTTGGTCGACGTGCGAGGGCTGAGTTCAACTGTATTTTTTTTTTTTTTGCTGCGATCATCCCTCACTTGTGCTGATCTTTTGCACTGCGCCTGTAGATGCATGGACATATTTGAGCCGAAAAAGTTCACCAAGCTCCGAAGTTCTGAAAGTGTCACGACACGCAGCTTCAGCACTTTGATAAAAAACGAATGTTAGACATTATGTTTCCCATACCTTTGAGAAAGGGACAGTGAGAAGAAAATTATGACATTATTGGCAGTCCTCTCCTTACCTATACTTTTTGCGTTTGCATGATACCGACAAGATACGAGGAAACAAAATACGTACAGATGAATGGTGAATCCTATTCGTCTGCACCTCCTGTCTTTTTTCCGTTTGCTTGCTATTTCATACACGGGTCCAGAGACTTACAACTCTTGTTATTCTTACATAAGAATCAAACCTCTTATTGTGTGTGCCACCTATACCTCCGTTATTAACTAACTTCAATTTGATTAATAACGACGATGTAGGTAACAGTGCACGCAGAATCAAAGGTAGACGCTGCATTATGAAGCTGCGGAATAATCTGGGCCAGATTCTCTTCTTTCACGCGTATCTAAACATTGGAGCACCAAGCGTTCTGATATTTAGCCGGCGCTGCTCAAATATCAACAACCTCAACGAAATGAAGACCGCAAAAAATGCCGAAGTGGTAGGATTAACTTCTGGGTATTTTACCGTGAGCCTTCGCTCGCTTACAAGGCAGTTTTAACTGAACTTAGACTACGACAGACAGTGCTGAAATATTAATTCAAGACTGTAATAGAATCGCTGACCTAAGCGCAATGTACAATGAATAAGTTCATTCGCTGGAAGAGATTTAATGAAGAAAATAACCGTTAACCCACAATAGCTAATAAAATGCAACGTATTAATTGTTCTACCTAACACGGCACTTAGCCTTCATTGAAGTGTCACCTGCGAAAACTCAGAGTCCCTTATGCATTCGGCTAAAGTGACTCAAGGCGAAAGCCATCTTCTTCTAAGTCGATGTATTGATCCCTCCGAAAGCTTTTTGCACCTAACGAGGCTTTGCACTGCCTCCAAGATCGGAGGCATTGGAAGCCTTCTGCACCTCACCTTGTTTTGCACTGCCTCCGTGATCGGCCCACATATGACCAAGCGAAGATGTCATGGGACGACGTCATCAGGTGAAGATGATTTTTTTGCATTACTCGTGTTGATGCCGCCGATGCCGGCGGTCAATTTTCACCTTTGATAAGGTATCTAAGGTTTTCGCCTGAAAAGAACACCATGCAAGCTCTTGAGGTGCGGATGGGTTACCCGCATGCATCCCCGGGATTTGTCTTCGTTTCCCACTACCCTGGAAAAAAAGAACGCAAGGAAAAAATGACGCAATTTGCACGCATGAATTCGTTCGCTATGGTTTATTCAATATTCAATATGGTTTATTCAATATTCAATATGGTTTATTCAATATTCAATAGAATACAGTCAAATAGAAGCTTGATATAATACAGAAGGAGGTCCCAAAGTAAAAACTGTCAGGGGGACCTCCTGTGAATACATGTACAAAATGTAGAAACAAAGATTGGCAACTAAGGAAAAAATTGGCCGCGTATCTGCGTGCTTCGCTGCAAATGTCGTGTAAAGACGATAGAAGAGGCGCTGTGTGAGATATGGACGCCATCTGGCAATACGTCGGGAAACATGAGTGCTGTGTTGCGTGCTGGTAGTCCCGGCGCAGCAGCAGGCGAAGACCTTTGCAGAGAAACGTCCGCACTCAACGAGTACTCTCCACACACTCTTTTATTTACACGTCGCCTGGGTAAAACAGCAACGCCAGAGCGGCGCCCACAACCGGCAGCCTGAAGGCCGCCCACAACGCTGCTTTTTCATTTTTTAAATATTTTTTTTCACCTTCTTGGCCTTCTCAAAACTAAAGTTTTTCAACACCAACCCATGGCATTCGTACAGTGCAATACAGAACCGAAACCGAAACACAACAATGAGCTCGTGCGAAGGGCACGGAGGAAGGCAAATTTCAGCGCAGTCGCATTTTCATCTTTGTTGAAACAGCGCTCACTAGACGACGAGGAAGTAAAAGAAGGCACAGGACAGGCAGCGCCTGTCCTGTGCCTTCTTTTACTTCGTCGTCGTCTAGTGAGCGCTGTTTCAACAAAGATGAACGCATACCAACTCGCTCAAGCTTCCATTCTTATGCATTTTCAGCGCAGCTTAAGAAACTAGGGTCCTTAAAATTACGTATGTATGCATTTTCTATTAAAGGAACACGCCACCTAATACTTACCTAGTGATTTTGTACCTCAGATATGCATGATATTTACTTTTTAATCGACAACGTTCACAAGTATGAACAGCCGTACCAGTTCGAGACGGCTGGCCCTTGGGCAAGTGGTTCAACTTTGGCCGAGTGGCTGAATCGAGAGACGTGCCGACAAACAGAAAGACAGACAGAAGGACAGACAGACCAAAATTTCTGCGTTTAAATTCCCCAAGAAAGACTATCTTCTTTAAAAACAGCAAGCGAATAAAACAAAATGAACGTAATTAAAATTATTCACACTTATAGTAGTTCAAGATATTTACATGTAAGTGATAAAAGAGGAGATAACTAATTGGGCTAGATGACTATAACATAGCACATACTTATCACTAACACATTTTGTCACGTCATAACTTGTATACGCATATATATATATATATATATATATATATATATATATATATATATATATATATATATATATATATATATATATATATATATATATATATATATATATATATATATATTGTCACGGGCGGAGAAAGGCAGCGAATGACGACGACGAAGTCCTGGGCGGAACGCGCTTGGACTGCGACAGCGCTGTACGCTTTTGCTGTTAAATATACCCTGTGTATATAGTTTCTTCCCCGTAACATCTTTGGTGGAGGTGCTGGGTACGACTCGCTATACAGCACCAGGAACTGGATCTTCGCAGCGGACGGCGCGTTGCAGCTGCCACTATGACGGACCAAGCGACCCAGTGTGAAGAAGATCCGTCAGGCCCACAGCCGATCGTTGTGGTGCAGCCCCGTGATCCTGGCACATTCAACGGCACAAGCGGCGTGGACGTCGACGACTGGCTGGCTCTATATGAGCGCGTCAGCAGCAGCAACCACTGGGACCCAACGCTGATGCTGGCAAACATCCTCTTCTACTTGCGTGGCACTGCAAAACTCTGGTACGAGACGCATGAAGAAGAGTTGACAAGTTGGGATGTCTGCAAGCAGAAATTGCGCGATTTATTCGGGAAACCTATTGGACGTCAAGTGGCCGCAAAGAAAGAGCTCGCAACTCGTGCCCAGACGGCCACAGAGCCATACATCGCTTATATACAGGACGTGTTGGCTTTGTGCCGCAAGGTAGACAAGGACATGGCTGAAGAGGACAAAGTCGGGCACATACTGAAGGGAATTGCCGATGATGCTTTCAATTTCCTGTTGTGCAAGGACTGCTCGACGGTGGAGTCGGTCATAGCAGAATGTCGTCGCTTTGAACAGGCGAAAAGTAGGCGCATCATTCACCGGTTTGACCGCCTTCCCAACACGGCAGCTACGTCCTCCTGTGAAGATCTACCCACGCTACGTCAGCCACCAGCTCCGGAAAACGTCACCAGGATTGTCCGTCGGGAACTCGAGGCTATGGCACCCGTTACCCCTGGCGACAGCACTTCAGGAAACAACTTCGCTCCTGTTTCATTAATCCAGGCGGTGGTCCGCCAAGAGATTGCGAATATGGGCATTTCACCGACTTTCCAAAATGCTAGTTCTGCTCCTGTCTCGGCTTGTCCAGTCGTTGCGGCCGCTACTCCGAACGCCACCTTCTCGCCCCGACGAAACCCGGCCGAATGGCGTACACCTGATGATCGGCCCATATGTTTCACATGCCATCGGATAGGACACATAGCCCGCCATTGCCGCAGCCGTTGGACCTCATCACCTCGCCCAAGCTTCAACAATTGGGGTTCCCGCTCCGAACGTGCGCCATATGCTCCGTCCTTCCGTGCTGAGACAAGTGCGGAGCGTTTTTCGGAACATCGGACCAGCCGCTCGCCATCGCCCCAGCGCCGTCAGTCCCGATCGCCCCAACCTCGCCGTTCTCGGTCTCCTTTTGACCGCCACTCGGGAAACTAGCCGGTGCAGCCCCCGGAGGTGACGCTGCATACACGACTCGGACTGCAAATCCTCTCGTTACTCCTGACAAGCGATGCAACCTTCTTGACATTCTCGTTGATGGTATACCTGTCACTACTCTCATTGATACTGGTGCACAAATATCTGTCATGAGCTCAGACCTCCGCCGCCGCCTCCAAAAAGTTCTAACGCCCGCGATTACATCTACCGTCCGTATAGCCGATGGGAGTACTCCTGCTGTGCTTGGAATGTGCACTGCACGCATCACCATTTCTGATCATCACACTTCAGTTCTGTTTTCTGTACTCGAAAATTGCCCTCATGATCTCATCCTTGGCATCGACTTTCTGTCCACGCACGCTGCCCTTATTGACTGCTCAGCAGGTCTTCTCCGGTTGGAACTCCCTTCGTTCACAGATACCACCCCTGCCGGCCCATCCCGTCTCCGCTCCCTCGAGTTTCTTCGACTTCCGCCGCAAGCCGCCGTTCAAGTCCAGCTGTCGCCATTCCCACCAGTACCTGATGGCGATTATGTTGCTGCCCCGATTCCTGACGTCGCCATGACGCGCAATGTCGCGCTCCCCAACACGGTGGTGACAGTTACAGACAATCGAACTTCGTTTCCCATCCTCAATTTTGGCTTCTCGGCGCAAGTTCTTCCTCGCGGGATGTCTCTTGCACATCTGACACCACTGGCCGACCATACAGTTTCCGCCTTGACCCTAGAATCGCCACCCGATTTGACCCTGGACTCACCATCCTTGTGCGACCACTTCACGCCAATGATATCCGACGAGCTCACTTCTGAACAAGTCTCTGCTCTCCGCCGCCTCCTCGTTTCCTACGAGGACATCTTTGACTTCGGCGACCGTAATTTGGGACAGACATCCGTGGTAACCCATCGCATCGATACCGGTGATGCCCGACCCATTCACAGACGGCCCTACCGTGTGTCAGCTCCAGAGCGTGCTATTATACAACGGGAAGTGGATAAAATGCTCCATAAGGGCATAATCGAACCCTCTTCCAGTCCCTGGTCCTCTCCCGTTGTGCTTGTTAAAAAGAAAGACAATAGCTGGCGATTCTGCGTTGACTACCGCCATCTCAATCACATTACCAAGAAAGATGTGTATCCCCTCCCGCGTATAGACGACGCGCTCGACTGCTTGCACGGTGCCAGGTATTTCTCTTCAATAGACCTGCGCTCAGGGTACTGGCAGATCGCTGTGGACGACCAAGACAGAGAGAAGACTGCATTCGTAACCCCTGATGGACTTTATCAGTTTAAGGTGATGCCTTTTGGCTTATGTAATGCTCCCGCGACTTTCGAGCGCATGATGGACTCTCTCCTTCGAGGCATGAAGTGGTCCATCTGTCTTTGCTATCTAGACGATGTTATCGTTTTTTCCACTACTTTTGAAAACCATCTCACTCGCCTGTCCACCGTGCTTGATGTTTTCCGACGCGCCCACCTCCAACTTAACTCCTCGAAATGTCGCTTTGGACAACGCCAAATCTGTGTACTCGGCCATCTCGTAGACGCTGCCGGCGTACAACCAGACCCTGGAAAAGTCCGTGCAGTTCGAGATTTCCCCACACCCGGCTCTGTTAAGGACGTCCGCAGTTTTCTTGGACAGTGCTCCTACTTCCGTCGTTTTGTCCAGAACTTCGCCGAAGTAGCCCGTCCCCTGACCTGCCTGCTGAAAAGGGACGTCGCATTCACCTGGGGCCAACAACAAGCAAACGCCTTCTCATCACTCGTTGCCATCCTCACCAATCCGCCAGTTCTGGCACACTTCGACCCGTCTGCCGCTACGGAGTCACGGGCGGAGAAAGGCAGCGAATGACGACGACGAAGTCCTGGGCGGAACGCGCTTGGACTGCGACAGCGCTGTACGCTTTTGCTGTTAAATATACCCTGTGTATATAGTTTCTTCCCCGTAACAATATATATATATATATATATATATATATATATATATATATATATATACACACATACACATACACATCGTGAAGGCGTTATGCTGGTCTCAAACATTGGAGGGCCGACATCATAATTAAAATGCATAGCATTTCTATACTTGCCGAGCACGAACACTTTTTAGTGCGTGGCGTATTCAGAAAGCGAAAGAAATATTTCTCTTGTTCCCGTTTGCATCACTTTAACGCTATCTGCGGTTACACAATCCACAAAAGAAGAGCTCTTAAAACGATAAAATATATACAGAAAAGGATAATGTAGGAAAGAAGAGGGAAAAGTTACAGCGCCAAATCTTTACAACTGTTGTGGCGAATAAACGAAACCGCTCAAGAAGAAGCCGAGTGTGCCGTGATGGGGTGGATGAATGAAATAAAAAATAACAAAATAATGAGGCGGCGTCTTTGTTCGCTCGCCCCAAGAAACCTGTGAATCTGCGACAGCACCGTCGGAACTATGGGAGGGGCGTCATCCATCTTTTCACAATGACACGTGAAGTTCTTTCGAAGGGCGCGCAAACAGCGTGTTTTCTAGTTTTCATTCTTCTTCTTCTTCCTAAAACCGACCTTGCCACTCTAGCTTGGAGAGACTCATGCCCTTTTTTGTTGCTGTTGTTGTTGTTCACTTGTTCATTGACACGAAAGAGATTGCGTGTAGTGGATGGTATACTGAACTAGTGAATTCAGTTTCTCAATATTGCCTTGCTTTATACAAGATGTTTCAGCCAACTTGCGCCAAGTATGTTTTTTTGTAGTTTCCGCAGTCTAAGGAAAAGCTGGGGAAAAATTAAACAGGGCATTTAGCATAGATGAGATTTTTTGGAATATTTTCGTTAGTTACTATTTTAAAGGTTAACCCTTTGCGGTCCGTTGTCGGGCAGCGCCCGACAACGCAACACGGCCGTAGCGGTCCGCTGTCGGGCCCCGCCCGACAAGGGTGTTCGTGGTTTAAATTTTGCTGTTTTCTCACCGCGAGTCGCGCGCATTTTTTGTATACATGAAGGGCCATCTCTTGAGGAATAAGTGAGCTTTGTTTGTTGAGGTTTTACTTTTTTGACACTAGGGTGCAGCACTATGATCAGCACGGGGCCTAGAGCGTACCCACTCGCGCGCGCGGTTCGCTGAGAAGCATGGCCACGTTTTCACCGCGTGCGTTTTACGGCGGTGCTTTTAGCGAGAGCGAGGATGACTTTAGTGACGAAGAGAATTACGTGCCTCCACCAGACAGTGATGACAGTGATTCGACAGAAGTGAGTGACGAAGACGACGACGGCGGCGGTGGAAACCTGCAGTAATAACCCTGGCCTGCACACAGGGGAATGCTTTGAGCGGTATCATACGTTGCCCAAATATCACTAAAAGAGTTGCCTGCAGAATGCAGGAGCAAAAATAAATATCCTGTGCGTTTCTCTTCCACAGCTTGTGTTTTTATTCGCGGCGCCAGAAACTGGCGAAATAGTTTCGGACCGCTAGAGCCGGAAAGTGGGTAAAGGTTTTGGACCGCAAAGGGTTAATTAAGTAATCGTTGTTAATTACACAGATTGATGGATATTCCCAGCACAGATGAAATATTCCGACGTTTCAGGACAAGTGCTACAATTCTTGTATTGATATTCAAGATTTTTCGCTAGAGTTACTAACAAACAAAAATTACTTAACTTTTTAATTACCCAGCCTGGCGTAATCGAAAAAAGAAAATCCTGACAAGCCGCATACGGCTGAGAACAATACCGAGCCAATTTCAAACGTCGAAAGCGTATGTTTCTTTTTCTTAATACTACGCGCAAGTTCACTGAAATACCTTGTATGTGCTGCTTGCTTTGTTGTAGATTTTGCAGGTGGGACGGAAATAAAGAAATCACCATGCAATTGACGGAGCCACCGCAAAATCAAACTGACTCAAAAAAAAAAAAAACATAGCCAAATACATGTGGGCGTGCTGCATACGTACCGTATTTGCACAATTATAATGCGCGCATTTCTTCCCCAAGTGTAGCCCTCAAATTTGTGTGCGCGTTACGACGGGGCTGAAAAGTGAAATCGGCATCAAGTTATTCTCTTATTATTTTTTTTTTCAGTTTTCCTAACGGAAAATTAACTGCGCGTTACAGTCGGGGGTGCGCTAGAATCTCGAAAATACGGTATTCAGTCCAGAGCTATTGAAGCTAGTAATTAGTTTCTTACACTTGCTGGATCCAGCGGGTCTCTTAACTATTCACGCTGTAGGACTTCGTGTGAGCCAGAGAAGTATTAACAGGGCAGAGTGTTTGGCTAGTTGGTACTAGCTCACTGGAGATATAACGAAATAGCGCACAGCAATGCGGGAAGCTTGCACTAAGTCTCGCAAAGCTTGGAACAGCGAAGTATGGGCATGTTACCGCTCGTGCTCACTGTCGGCCGACACGTCTAGCTTCGAGATGCGCGGCTTCCTGCTCGGGAGTACGTCCTTTCTTAGGACGCCCCACGACTCTGTCAGCACAATCGGGCGCAGCCAGGCTACGCACTGTAGAGCGGAGGTTGAGCGCGATGTCTCCGTTGGTGGGCGTGGCTTAGCTAATGCGCATGCGCGACTTGGCCAGGTGGTGCGGTATGTGGTCGCTAGACGGCGCGATGATTGCTTCCTCTTTCTTTCTATCTTATGTTCTCTCTCTGCCTTTCTTTCTCCCTATCGTTGTTCTTCTTTCTTTCTCGCTTTCTGCATTTCTTTCAATATCTCTCTTTCTCATTCTTTCTGTGCGGCGCTTTACTCTCTTATCTCCTCCTTTCCCTCCTCCTCGCCATCACAGCTCTCCTCCTCCACGATCACTTCCCTTTCCCAATCCCTTGCTACACTATACTATACAAGGTTATGCTATCCTATGCTGTAGTGCCTGCATGGCCGCTTCGTTAGGACGATCGCCTACGGATCTAGGGTCCGCGGGTTCGAATCCCGCCTCGTGAAGATGTTTTTCGGCAAGCATTTTGTTCTTTCCCTTTCTTTCTGCCTCTCTTTCTTTTTCGCTTGCTTCCTTTCTCTCTCTCTGTACTCGTTCTCTCACCTATCAGGGTTATTACAAGCCACGCTGGAGCGGTGAGCAGTGGGATTTGCCCAAATTCTGTGGTTTATGATGATGATTTTCTTTTTGCAGGGAAGAGATGTTTTTATGCCGTGGCTAACAACTTCGCTGTTAAAACACGACCGACCATGCGACCGGTGTTGTTTATGAATTTCCGCTGTCCTGCGGCAAGGCGTATGTCGGCCAGACGGGAAGATGCGTGAATGAGCGTGCGCGGGAACACGAGCTTTCACTAACAGGTAAAGATGGGGCACATTTGCCGACCCACTGCACTTCACATAAGTGTGAGCCGTGCTTGAATAAGATTCAGATTCTGGGTAGAAGCGGGGACACCACGGCTCGAGGGTTGTTGGAGGCATTTTATATCAAAGCACGAGGTTCCATGTGTATCAGTGACACTTTATTGTCTCTTTCGCAGGCAGAGCGCAAGTTTGTAGATCACAGGTTGTGATTAGGGTGGTATGCGCTTGCTGTGTGCGTAGTTTGCTGCGCATGTCTGTGCCTATATATTTGGTTGCACTATCTCTTGAATAAACAGTCGAAAGTATGCGGTCCCCTGGACCCCTTCCCTCGTTACTTTCTTGCGCAAAAACAGCCATAGTTTGTGGCCTGTACATGGACATAAACCGACTAGCCCAGCAACGTGTACTTCTAGAAGAAACAGCGATCGTACTATTTGTTTCTTCACATTGTCCGTCGTCTTTTTGTGCGCTATTCGTTATGTCTCAAGTTAGTGAAGTATTCCTTCTTCCTTATTTTTATGCTTGAATAATTTATTTCATCGTCCTTATCATCTTCAAGTAAACGCTCGCGCAGATATTCAAGAAAGTCCATCCTTTTTTTCTTCTAACCCTGTTTTATTTATCAAAACAATACATCCAAACAAGCGAAGCAGATTTCATTCGATAACAAAGCTATCGTTTCGCCACTTAGTCCTCATTAAGCGCCATGCGTAAACGCAGTCCAGTTCGCGTATAGTACAAACAACTAATGGCTCGGATCTCACGTGTTGAGTTATCGGATTATATATCGAGCTTGCCTATAATTTGTCAGAGACGCGACAAGTTGCCGTTCTTGTCTCATTATTCCTTACGCGCTTCGTTTATTCGGTGCTTACCTCCCTAACTGGTTGCTGTTTACACATGGAACACTGCGCTTGATATACCCAATCTCCTGCCCATGGTCTTTCTTGTATTTTGCGCTCTCTGATTTCTTTCGGATGTTGATACGGGCCCCACAGGGCGCAGTCGTTTGTCCTATTATCCTTGTGTGTGTGTGTGTGTGTGTGTGTGTGTGTGTGTGTGTGTGTGTGTGTGTGTGTGTGTGTGTGTTACCGTAATTTTCCAGTCGGATGCAATCCTGATTTTTATTATGTAATTTTTATTAAGGTCACTTGAGTTTTCATGATTCACGCGGCGTTTTTTCAAGGCCAGCGTCTGACGAGGTACCCAAGGCATTCGCAGACCACTCATTTTAAGGGAAGTTTTCAGCCCGTTGCCAAAAAGAGATTTGCTGAAGTGCGCTTTAAAAAGTCACAGTTTCGCCGCAAGGGCGAAGCAATGATTGCGTTTAGCGGCATCCCTTGAGCTCGAGTGACTTTCGTACGCTCCGTAACATGAGCGCGGGCATCAAGGTGAAAGCTTGAAACATCCCTCTATCCCTCACCAAGAGAAAACCGCGAGAGCAGACAGCGGAAGGGCAAGGTTCTCCCTGCGCAAATATAGGAAGAAGCGAGCGAGCTCGCCGACGACTTTTAAATGAGCCCGTCGCGCTCCTAGCGCCATCTCGCTGGTAATGAAGAAACGCTTATGAGCGCCTGCCGTCTCTGAGTCCGTCCAGCGGTAAAGGGTGTGTATATAACGCTCGCCGTTAGCTACGTGGAGGATCTGCGTTTCGTGGCGTAGTGGTTAGCGCCACTCGCTGTGGAGCAAGAGGTCCCTGGTTCGATTCCGCGCTTCGGAAGCATTTTTCGGAATTATTTTTGTTTGCGGCTTTTATATATATATATATATATGTACATACTCATACATATACGGTGCATGACGGCGGCGACGGCGACGGCAAAATCCAGCTGAGACTGTCCATATAATTGCTATCGCAATAAAACATTCAAAATTTTGCTCGAAAACAATGGCATTCTTGGCCGTTACTAACGGATGTAAGCTTTGTTTGGCTTTAACGTCACGGTGTATATTTATGTGAATGTTGACCACATCTGTCTTGAAGGTTATTATCTTATGTATGCCATGTTTTACTTGAACATCACCGCGTACATACATATGATTGTTGACCATGGTGTCTTAACTGTAATGTATATACGTGATAATTCATGATGTACGACTTCAGAACTTCATATGAGGGGACGTTATTCGTTGTATTTTTCAGACGTCCTAGTGGCATGGTGTTCTTTAAGTTTTATATTGTATGTGCTGCAGATTTGTTATGTTCCGAAATTTTGGACCCTATGGGGGGGGGGGGCTCTATAGATGTTCGACACCCCTAAGAGCTAAGGAATAGCCGGCGCTTTATTTGTGCGTCAACATCTCCTTATAACATATCAATAAAAAAGGCACTATTTTATCTTGTAGTGTGTATGGCCGACGACGATCAAAAACATTCGCCAAATCTAGCATGCACTATTGTTACAGTGAACACTACGAGCTGTACGTCTAAGCAGTAGGAGCTATTCTCGCTGCTTTAGCATAGTTTTCATTTTGAGTCATTCATCAAACTTTCTGAACCACTCTGCGTCTAAAATTTGCCTAGTGAATAGTTTCCCCTTCCACTGAAGAAAAAGAGAAGTAGCCGCATCTAGTTGACTTTGTCGGTAACAATATTTACATCCAGCTCCACAGCCCGTACTTTCGTGCCGGCGTACAGCTAACTCCCATGGGCTATGTACAAACGAGGAAGCATCGTCAGGGGATCGCCTAACGCAGTGCTGCGTATCGCATCAATGAAAACGAAGAGGATGGGATGATGCACGAGAGAAAACACTGATGTAACTAGAGCCTGTCTGATTGCACATTCCCAAGGGACTGGAGTGTGTGTGTGTGTGTGGGGGGGGGGGGGGGGGGGGGGGATAGAAGTACTTCATTAGGCATACCGTGTGCACTTTCAGTTCTGGGAATACATGACATACTTTCCATTAACGCGATAGCGTTTAAAAGCTCGTTTCGCAGAAATTTCGGTGTCGGCGTCGGCGTCGTTGGTCGTGAGCGAAAAATCTTAATTCTCCGTGAGCGAAAATTCGAGATATATGCAAATACAAAAAAAAGACATATTTGGTTCGAGTTGAAATCGAACCGAGGCGATGCGAGCGGGGCCCGATTACGCATTGCGTACTACACTCGAGGCGAACCTGAAGCGTCCTCCAATTATTTTATTGCCGCTGTCTGGTCGCAGAGCTTTTTATGTCCCAAGCGTAAACATCAGCATCATCAACAACAAAACTTGGTGGACTGATTCTTAACCAAGTGAAAATCAAGTTACCTCAAGAGCGCTGTTATTCCCTCCGTACCACTCCGGCAGGTGGGGTTGTTCAGCGTGCACTCAAAAGTAAGTACGCAGGGGTAATTGCGCTTCGCCCCCATATAGGTGCAGCTACCATGGCTGGGAATCGAACCCACGTCCTCGGTCTTATCACATTAGCGCTAGGCTACCACGATGGGACACCGCTGAGGTGTCCTTTTTGCTATAGTCCTCGTCGTTTTCTGTGCGCTGTTTTCTCCCTTCAATGTTGAACCAGCAATCGAAGATCAGCGCTCATTTCAGGAGAAAGTTCAATTACAACCAAGAAAATCTACATTTTCATTAAAGACACCATACTTTTTAAACAGTTCCGAGAATCGAAGCATTATAGAAATGAGGCTCAGATGTTTACAAATCAATAACTCTAACAGAAATAGATATTGCAGTGTCCTAAAATCTACCGTATATACTCGTGCAGTTTCCGCACCCGTGTAAAAGCCGCGCCCAGAACATTGTTAAAAAATTCATCCGGAAAGTATATTTGAAAATTACCCGTGTATTAACGGCACACTTGGGTTTTGAGAAGGTCAGCAGTGTTGTTCGTGGTCTGATGCGAGAATTCCAAGGCTTTCTTTTTTTTTCCCGAACACCCGACCGGCTGGTCGGAAGTTTGAAATCGATTAAATGGTTAAACAAGGTGCTGCGCAAAGGAAACACGGACAAGGAAGTGAACGAGGACGGGCGCAGACTACCTTGTCCGTGTTTCCTTTGCGCAGCACCTTGTTTGATGATGTACGACCGATTGGCCCAGCAACATGCATTATCGATTAAATGTGTGTGCGAAGATGCTGCTCCCAAGAAGGCGCACTCGGAAAAACAAAAGCACAGAACTGCGTTTTTTTGAGGCAAGCACAACGTGTTCCCGGACATAGAAGACTCACCTTTGCGGGACATGCGCGAGAACGCGCTTGAGCCGCACGAGACAAGGGCATTCCGCTTCGAGCGTTTAAAGCCAGTAATGGATGGATTCGGCGCTTCCTTATCCCAGCACACGCGAGTACTGCACTTAAATAAAGACAAGTCCCACCGGAAAATGTCTGCTAAAGAAGCACTGCTCTGTCTCTTTCTCCGCGCGCAAACACGGACGCAAGAAAGAAGTCAAGACACCAAATGTTATTTTACGGCTGCTTATAACCAGGCTAAGATTTGTGCCGGCGTGCAGAGAAAGAATGAGCGAGGGATAGACAAGAACCGGACCGACATTTGTTAGACACCAACAAATTCACTGATTGCCGTGCAGGTGTGGTGTATAAAGTTCCTTTAGGTGCGGCCGCTTCTACGTAGTACCAACGAGCCGCTGTGTTAACCAGAGATTATTGTAACATAAGAGATCGCTAACCGGAGACTCAACTTCTAATTTTTTTTTTTTTTTTTTTTACATTGCCCAGAGTGTAAGTGCATGCCTAAGTTCCACGCATGCGAAGTTCTGTACAAGCACAGGAATAAAGACACGCGTTTAATGATTGAGGCATGGCATATCATAATAGTGGTGACGCATGCGTGAGTAAACCGTCGATTAACTTTCATAAACAAGAAATCAAATGCCTTAACAGGTATCTTCCACGTAGACCACCACGCGTGCCGGATTGATAGGTTCGCCTATTGAGCTGGACATGCGCAGATAAGTTTCCGTGCATTCTTTCTTTTTCGCCATTGTGCGCCTTTGCAGTTGTTAGTCGGAGTTTCTGGTGTCTTGACTTCTTTCTTGTGTCCGTGTTTGCACGCCCTGTCTTTTAGAATGAATACTTACCAACTAGCTCAGCTCTCTGTCATTCTAAGTTTCTCCGTGTATTGGCCGCACCCGCGATTTTCACGCCATATTTCGGGAGAAAAACAAAAAACACCTGTGACCATTAGACGAGTATATACGGTACCTGATGAAGCACTTAAAGTGGACAAATGGCAAGCAACGTCTGTATCGCGCCGTCATCGCTTTGCACATCGGTACCAGACGTTCGCCAAACCGGACTAGGTCCCCTAGGAGTACATGTGCAGAAGCTCCGTTCGTAGCTCTCCCTTCGTTGCCAAGGAAAGTCCACAAGTGCAGGAGTACACGACACCTTTTGCAGCCTATACAGATATACAGCATACCATCCCCCCCCCCCCCCCCCAATCACCCTAGCACGATCTGTTAACCCAGATTTTGAATACGCTATATGTTTCATCAGAACAGAAGCTTGAGCGAGTTCGTAAGGATTCGTACTTATAAATGTGCGCGCTTCGCCATGTTTTTCACAAAACACGAATAGACGAGAAAGGCGCAATCCCGCAACAGTTGTGAGATTGCACCTGTATTTACTTGTGTATGCCACGAGAGTTTTGTTGCACTGTTTAGACCGCAGCAAGCTGAACTGACTGACGTACGGATATTTTCAGAATCACGCATTCCGCAAACTTTTGATCCCGCTTGTGTATACACTGTGCTCCATCACTGTCGTTTTCCCTCTCCACTTTTTTTCTCTCCATTGGGACTTCTATACTGAAAACAAAAACGTACGAAAACGAAAAGCTTCTCCGCCGAACTTCATTGCCTTTCTTTCCTGAATTTTTCTGTTTTTTAATCCCATGTTCATGGCCACGCTTTGCTTGATGGATGACCAGAGCAACACCCAACGAATAAGCGATGACACTCTTTTATGATTCAGATGCGGTAGTGTAATCACGTCTAAGCTTCGTCGTCAGCATAGACGCTGCAGCCCATCGTCGCAAGCGTTAAATGTTCGGAAACCGCTTGGAAACGCGAAGTACAAGCATACAGTGGCGCCATTTTTGTCATAATGAAGTTACTTTTTATAATCCAGGACGCTCTTGAAAGTATACAATTTAGAATGGACGGACGGACTAGACGGACGGACTGGTTGGACGGACTGGACGAACTGACGGATGGACGGACGGATAGATGGATAGATGGATGGAACCCATAGGAGGGTGGCGGCAACGCCAGCACATCTCCCAGACATTCCTAATTAACCGCCCAATCAATCTTTAGACTTGACAGCTTTTCGGCGGGCAACATTGACTGGGCTGCTGGTACAGAATGTTATCAAGGCCGAGGCGTGGAAGTGATCGCTGATTAAGTCAATGAAATGTTTGTTTCTAAATGTCAATGTTGGCACTGGAAAGGCCTCACTGACACCTTTTCAACGACCTACGTGTCAAAGCCATCACCAAAAGTTCGAAATTTATGCACCTCTTAATGTTAACATGCGTTCCTTCAGAGTGCTGCACCTGCTGCATCTCTGGTCACCAGAGATCGCTGATGAGTGGAAATAATTGTTCGAAGTATACGTCGTCTTGACTAAAGATTTTAGTGCTCGTTGCTGAAGCTGCTAGCGCATGCAATTCTTGCGCTTGTGGAGTGGGACAATTTACAGCGGTTCGAACTACCTCTGGTCAAAACGACTGATCCTCACGACGACGTGGAAAGTGCCACTGGTTAATGCATCACCTTTTGGCGAAAAACGGTGCTTACACCAGACAGAGGAGGAGAGTAGGGCCATGACGCTAGCTTACCCCCCCCCCCCCTCTCTCCTGCTGTCTTATCAGCTCCAAGTCTACTTTGTAAGCGCTGTCTTTCGCCACACACCGACTGAACTTAGCTTTTATCGATAACATTAAATGCTCATGTATTAGTGTGCGCCCGAACGGTCAGCGAAAGCACTACCCTTTGTGAGGTTATGTGCAACAGACATCACATTAGAATAACAGAGAGCTGAGCTAGTTGGTAAGTATTCATCCTAAAAGACGTGGCATGCAAACACGGACAAAAGAGAGAAGTCAAGTCTCAAGTGTCTTGACTTCTCTCTTGTGTCCGTGTTTGCACGCCCAGCACCTTAGAATGAAGACATCACATGTCTTGTGTGGGCGCATCCATTTGTTGAAGAATGTCACCATCCGCAAGGGCTACAGGAACCGTGGGGCGAAGTATTCCTAGAGACATTCGGGGTAAAAAAAAGATCACCTCTGAGCCAGCGAGTCAACGCCGGCAAGCGAACCTCGAAGCTGCGGGGCTTCGAAAACGCACGTTCGCTGTGCTTCCATCATTCACTCTCTGTGCTACGGTGTACGAAACGCCATAAACAACGTCAACGTCGCCGCTAGTTGCAGTGGCAGCGCCACCGCCGCGGAGCAGAGGAAGGCTCGGGAAGCCGAACGTAAACGTCAGCGTCCGCAAGCGGTAATTCAAACGCCTCGACAGCCACCGTCTCATAAGTCACATAAGGGAAACGGAAACTCCATGCGCACCCCCCGCGATGCTTTCGTATTCCACCATGGTTGCCCGTAGGGGGAGATAATGTGTAATTTTTAGCAGCGGCGCAGGAAATTTGTTTTGTGAACGGACGACTTACTGCCAGATTTAACGGCTTCGCTGTTAAACGAACAAGCAGTAATTTCCCTAGCCATCCAAGATGAATCCCTTTTTTACTGCGTTAGCTTAAACGACCTTCTCTAATAATACGTTCATGATGACAAAGCGCATTTGTCCACTAGCTGTGAGGCGAAATTTCGGTCTGTTTTCGTGGCTAGTGCGTATAACCAACAGTGTCCAAGACACCATTGGACACTAATTCATTTTCGGGCAGATGAATGTTCCAAAAACGCCGAAATTATCGGCCATTTGTGATGCGCACATAAAATTAATATATGGGCACACTGTTGAACTTCAAAGCCTGCCCCCGTCTTCGAGTTACCACGGCTGTAATTAATAACCGCTTGTGTTTCTTTTTAATTTTTTCTCTTCGTCAAGATTCATTCAGAGCGGTTCCTTTCATGAACAGCGAGCTGCTGACACCCTTGCAGCTTATATATATATATATATATATATATATATATATATATATATATATATATATATATATATATATATATATATATATTGTGTGTGTGTGTGTGTGTGTGTGTGTGTGTGTGTGTGTGTGTGTGCTACTTTTTTTCTTGATTCCGAGGAAGTGTTATGCTTGTGCAGTATGTTCGCGGGAGTGACCAATTAGCTGAATAGCTCAGTCATGCGGGAAGCCGCTTAAAATTCTTCAGTGACGCCACTTCAGACTTGTCAAAAGAAAGTTCGACGCCTCTTTTCTTTTCTCGCACCGTTGTGGCCCGTAGTGCGGCGCCACTGGCGCCTCCCTGCCGGTGACGCTTTAACGATTCGTCGCTCCTTTGTCGTCGGGCCCGCGCCCCAGAAACCGACGTGGACGCCGAGTGTGTTCAGACTGCCTAATGGCTTCCGAACGAAGTGATGAGAAGAAAGAACGCTGTGGAGAGGCGCAAATTACGGTTTGCACAAGCGTACCTAAATTTCGCGCGTCGCCACGCCGCCATTTTCGTGCACTGCGCTCTCGCGCAAATTCTTATCGCGTCTGGAGTGGTTTCAACATCCTTCAGAAGCACGCCGCAAGTTTGTATAGTTATCTTTACTTTTTCTGTGAAGCGCATTACTTTTCTCGCATAACATTTCTGGGAAGCTTGCATTACTTTCTGCCGATACCCTGTTTATACACTGCGAGCGAAAGAAAGTTTCTCCGCGTGGCAGTCATGCGTAATGAATGGATGAAGGATGATCGTGACGTCAAGACTCTAAGCGAGTAAAACACGGTTGCGCGAAGGAAACGCAAGACATTCAACGGTAACGTCAGATAACCTGGAAACGAGGTCATCCATTTAGAAAACTCGTTCCATAAGAGCAATCTCGAATCTGCGTGCAGAGCTTGGTAACATTTTGTCAGGGATCTGCGTCACCACGCCTTGGATATTTGCTGAATGTAGACATATGAATGGCTCACAGTAATCAATGTCAATCCGAGGATGGAGTGAAATTCAACACAGTGCCCGCGTGGTATAGCAGAAGCTTGCATACGTGATACGGCAAAATCTCCATGTGAGGCTGTTTTTTCTTTGAACTGAATAAATTTTAAGAAAGTGCGTGTCACTATACTCCCGCTTTTTGTGAACCGCTCGAATGAGGAGATAAACATATCCCTCTAAGAGCTTTTCTTTTCTGGGAGCACAGTTAAGTAGGCGTTTGTCATAGCTAGTCCTAACCCAAGAGAGAGAGAGAGAGATAATAAAACGAGAGAAAGGCAGGGAGGTTAACCAGAATTGTAGCATCCGATTTGCTACCCTACACTAAGGGGAGGGGAAAGGGAAAGAAAGAGGGAAAGGAAAGCGGAGAGAAGAGCAGGTGCGCGATAAAACCTAACCCAAGTCCTAACCCAAGAGTTCAAGTGTACACACGCTTTAAGTAAGAATAATCTATACACCCTACAAATTCAAAAACTTAGGCTATGTGTAGCGGTGATGATATCACTGCGGTAATCCTATGAAACATCATTGGCGAAAACAAAACGAGTGAATCACGCATAAAGCGGAGAAAGCAAAACATTCATTTCTATTACGTGGGGGGGGGGGGGTCGGCTGCACCTTCCACACTGTGGAGCATGCCACCTCATTCCTCCCCGCCGCCCGTATAAATCGACAATCCACGACGACATCCCCTTTGAAAGGAAGGCCAATGCAGTTTTCATTTTATCACGATGTTCACTACCACGACTGAATCCCTCATAACGTAGTAATATATCGTACCACAATAGCTTGTTGTAGGCTAGAAACATTGCATCCGTTAACGCCCACTGCGTTTTAGAGTTAGCTTAGCAAGGCAGCCACGGTGACTACCTTGCTGAGTCACTAAAGGATTGTTACTGACTGCAGTTATCAAGCTAGTGAACTTGTTACCAAACTCATCGACGATCTTCTTAGAATTGTTACTATAACTGTAGCTATTATCGAGTATTCACTGGCACTCGGTATCATTACATTATTTGGTTATCAAGGAGCGAAGCCCCGTATGTACTCGTGGCCTTTAGACTCATTCCGCGAAAACTTCGAGAAAACTGACTAGCGGGAATAGTAAAAGCAAACGAAACAAAGTTTCATTTTCTTCGTGTTCTTTACTATTCCGTGAGCTGCAAAATAATTCTCGCTAATGTAACACCTTTAGAAGAAATCTTTAAGTCCACAATAAATCGAGCGACGTGCGAAAACCTCGACGGGACCACGGTCGAAGTTAACGTAAATGGATGTCGCGTTCTCTCGGTGCAGGTGAAGCCACATAACGCCTTTCGCACTTCTTGATTGAATGCCATGCCGGCACGGTTTCTCGCCTTTCAAACGCCTCTTTCACCTCGACTCTTCTCAAAGCGCAGAATGACGTGTCATAGAGAAAACGCACAGTGAGAGTTTTCGCATTGTTTTTCACAGGAAGTAACGGCATGAGATCGCCATTTGCGTTTCGCCCCAACTTCTTTATTTCTTAACGTCGGGCATGTTCTATAGAAGTTCAATGAACAGGAAGCCAGCTAGCCTCAGACAGGCAAGCCGACGTTTTGATAGGTGTACCTATTTCTTTTTTTCAAAGGCGCCTTCTCAGCCTTGGCGATGAGGCCACTTTGACGAAGTTAGGTATACCTATCGAATGTTGGCCAGCCTACTTAAGGCACTCATTGCTTTTCAATCTGTACACTACAGTGTGTTTCTGTTGGCTCTCACCTATACTTTGGGTTTGGATAACGTCGCACAAATATTCCAAGTTAACACAGGGTGGTTTGAGTTCAATCTTCAAAGGCCACTACGTCTCCGGCGTTGATCAATTGAAGCTGGCATGAAGGTTGCTTTTGAAATAAACTCTATACTAACGATGGTTACCTGCAAACTGTCTCAACTGTCTGCTAATTTCAAATCCCGCTAATGTGGGGCAGTCAAGTAAAATATTCGTCAGTTCATCCTTCCTTGATTCTTTACTTCGTATTCTTCTTAGCTAGATACATCTTAGGTAGTCATTGTTTTTTTATATTGAGCCACTTAATGTTCCCATGCTAGTAAAAATATGCTTCTAAGATCTCGCTGTCAAGCCATCAAGCGGAACTTAACAAATCAATTCTGCGAAGTCCGCAAAGTGAACGGAATGTTTATCAAATGAAGAAAATATCATTGATACAACTGCATCACAAGCGTACAAAATAAGCCTACTAGAGATTTACCCTTTATCGCTACCGTTGCGAGTTTCATGCTATATGCAGTGACGTGCATCATGGGAGCATGCGAGGTCACGTGTGTAGATGCAGATTTTATTGATGCTGTGACTGATGATGGTGATGATAATAATAATGAATTACAGCTCACCGCCTTGTAATACGCCGGCAGATATCTCAACCACCAACTCGTTACGCAATTGACATGGTGTGACGCCTGGCACGATTCTACGCTTCTTCCACGCAATATTAAATCTGTTAACCTGACTCCTTTTCGCCATGTCGGGCAACGACTTTTGATTTTTTATCCCCGTCTGCTTTCCCAATGCTATCTCCCAAGTGCACCAGCTGTTTTTATCTGTGCATCTGTGCGCATTCAGCTTCAAAAAAAAAAAAAAACTGCGCAGGAGTGGACAATGGACAAAGAAGGGGACAAAGACAAGCGCTGATTTCCAAATGAGGATTTATTGAAAAAACATGGCTGATCCCTCCGTCATAGGAATCATTATAACACAAAAGTGAAATGCGTCTTCACAGAGGTAGTTGAGCGTTTATTGTGCATTGTTTCGCCGCAACGGCGAAGCAATGAATGCGATAGCAACAAATTGGAATGCCACGCGAAGAACGGCAAGCAGCTCGGAACTGCAGCCCGCTCCTATAGCAAACGCGGCCGCTTCAGCGAGCGAAGTGACCTTCGTTCACTTTGTAACTTCAACGTAAACTTGCGGTGCAAGCACAAGACGTACAAACCGCCCCCACCACGAGATAAGCGCGCGCGCACGGGCGACCACGCCCTGTAGGGCGAAGTGCAGGTGGGGCCGCGCGCGCGCATCGCAACGAGTGGGGCGACGACCTTTAAAGGGAATCTGAAGTGGTTTTAGAATTCGGTAAAACATTGTTGTTAAAAAGGAACTACATTATTGTTGACGATGGCGTAATTTTTTCCGCTTTTGTGGCAGTAGGAGCTTTAACATACTCGAAAGAAAAGTTCGTCTTGCTCCGCCCACGCGAACGCACGAAAAGTGTGGGCGTGGAAACGAACTAACCGGAACTACGTCATTGTCGGTAGCTTTGGCGGAGCCGCACAGCACTGTCGTAGCTTCAACCGTGTCCTCCGTGACTAGTTCCGGCTGCGCGCGTTGGTGGAACTGATCGCGAAGTCCATGCTTTAACAGTGCTTTGCCGATGACGCGGCACACCGGAGATGACGTCACCGCGTTCGCTCAGCATCTCAAGAAGCCCTGCGGCTGCAGCCGCATTTTTTTGCCAAGGAATGCTATTTGCGTTCACTTCTGTGAACTCTTACATTGGTTTTCGAATTCAGCAGGGATCAAACTATCATTACACACTCCAAAGCCATCTTTTTTTAAAGTGCTTCAGCTTCCCTATAAAGCGCGCCCTTCGCGGCCTTCGCGCCAACTCGCTGGTGATAACGAAGACAAGTGCCTCCGAGCTCTGCGTACCACCAGCGGTAAATGGTGTATATAAATCGCTCGCCGTTAGTATGCTGAAGAACGTAGTCTTTGTGGCAGGGTCATTTCGCGCCGCGTGCTGCGGAACGGGGGGTCGTGGGGTCGATTCCAGGCGACAGAACTTTTTTCTTCTAGTTTTTCTTTGTCATCTGGTAGTGTGTATTTTACAACGTCATATCCGTGACGCGAATACGTCAGTGAAGTCTTGGTGGAGCCCGGCATAAAACACTTTTGTGTTAAAACGCATATGTACTACATATGTCGGCATACTTCATCACGTGAGCGCACTCAAAGCGTCGCATAACAAGGGTCAAAAAGTTAAGCGAAATCTTATCGGACGTGAGCACGAGGGTGTGCATGCGCTCACGTGATGAAGTATGCTGACATATATACATATGCGTGTTTCGATAAATTCTCACTTGGAAGTCAGCGCTTGTCTTTGTTCCTTTCTTTGACCGTTGTCCGCTCCTGCGCTGTTTTTCAAAGATGGATTACCAACTAGCCCAATCTCAAACTTTTCGCATTCAGCCCCAGATATTAACGGCCAACAGTGTGTAAAGCCGACTTGTCCGCTATGACTAAAGAACAGGAAGTGAAAAGGTTCCCTGGACGCGGAAGTCAGCATCCGCCCACGATTTTCTTCCGGTGAGCCAATACCACTTGAATGGTTATGGGAGGAAATAATCTCAAGCCGGTGGTGAAATGGTCCGGAACGGGCCCGCATGGATGTAGCTTTGCGCTACAATCTAGTGGATGATAGCCTTTCTCTTCGTGATCTGTTCTGCCATCTTGCGCTGTGTGAAGGAACGAATCTTTTTTTTTTCGCCTTTATAAAAGATTGATGCAGCTCAACACTCGAGCAAAATAGCGCACAGGATGACAGTACAGAAGCGGCAAACGCGCGAGTTCACTCATCATCGATTTCATTCTCTCGACCCATCACTTCTACTGGGATACAAAGTTGTACCAAATAAAACATGTAAGTGCAAGAACAAATCGAGTTTTGACACCAAACAGCACATAAGATGTAATTCTCGCAAAGAGAAGAAACTAAAACGAGAGAAAGAAGGTACATGAATTAATTTATACATTAAGAAAAAGAACACGTTCATGCTATCGCAACACTGTAACCTACAACGTAATCTTCGCTAAGCTACACGCATTGCAACTACACTATACTAAAATTCAAATACCAAATAGTTCGTCATACATGCCCATATGACACTTTTGTTAGGTTTAAGTTGATTGATTGATTGCTTTATTTCGTCACAGTACAGTGTAACAGGAGGCGGAGGGAAAAGCCGTAATGACGGCTTGAGGGATCCTCCGCCGTGAACAATGGCAGCAGCTGAAAGGACATCACAATATCATACACTTTTTATACATAGCTTATACAACAAAGAAACCTGCTGCAATCTTCTGCACCCAAATAATTGCTACATTGTTTATACAACAAAAAGAGCCGTTAATTCAGCGACACTTAAATGAGACACATCTATACCTTTGCTAATGTAATTATTTAGAATTTGCGGAAGAGTACATCGAAGCATCTGAAAACCATAATTAGTACGAAAGTAAGGAACGTTCCACAATTCTGTATTTCTAGTTTCATAAGCCTTTTCCTTTAAGCAAAGATTCGCCATATCTGTAAACAAAGAGTTTGAGCGTTTGCAGCTAGTAGTCTGTATTGATATAGGTCATTCACTTTGATTATCTTATATTTTTTAAACAGTGGGTCGCTAGGTGCTAGAACTATAGCGTTGTCTATCAGCCTCAGTATTTTCTTCTGCATTCTCAGTATTTTTGTTAAGTTTGTTTCTGTAGTTGTTCCCCAGACCAAATAGCAATAACTAAGATAAGAACTAAACAGTGATTTGTATATCAATAACTTAACCGAGTTTGGGATGAGGTACCGGATACGGCTGAATATTCCAGTTATCCGGCTTAATTTTAATTGAATATAATTGACGTGGTCATCCCATTGCAAAGAACTGGAGAAATGTACCCCAAGTACTTTCACTGACGTTACTATTTCTATATCTGAGCCTCTAAATACAATGTTATTCTCCAAAGTCACTTGTTGACCTTTCGAATGAAAAACTACGGCTTTTGTTTTAGTTGCATTTATTTTTAACTTATTGTTACTTGTCCAGTTGTCTAACTTCTGTAAGACGTCATTAGCTTTATTAGAAAGGATAGCATCTGATGCTGATGGGACAAATATGCTCGTGTCATCTGCATAGATAATAAACTTAACTTCTGGGGAGATACGGACAATGTCATTAATATATAAAGTGAACAATAAAGGGCCAAGAATGCTCCCCTGTGGTACCCCTGAAATTATATTTTTCTTATCTGATACTAAATCATTTATCGAAACAAATTGACATCTGTGCGCCAGATAGCTTTTAAGTAACATGAGTGGGAGCCCGCGAATGCCATAATGGTTTAATTTTTCAAATAAAATACCGTGGTGAATGTAGTCAAATGCTTGTGTGAAATCCACAAAAATTCCGACCACTTTATTTTTTTGTTCGAACTGTTGTAGAATATATTCTTCTTGATCAAGTAGGGCGAGTTCTGTAGACTTGTGTTTTTGGAAGCCATATTACGATTTTGTCAGGACGTATTTGGTGCAAAAACAGGATAAGCGACTAAAAATACTTTTTTTCTAAACCTTTAGAAAATACGGGGAGAATAGATATCGGTCGATAATTTGCAACGTTATGCTTGTTCCCCTTTTTGTAGAGAGCTATTACGCGTGCCGTTTGAATTTTCGAAGGAAAAACCCCTGTCGAAATACAGAGATTGAATATGTGTGTTAGTGCTGGACTGATCAGATCGATAACATATTTCACTGGTTTTATTTGCATGCCATCGGCGTCGCAGCTGCGACTGTTTTTTAAGCCGAGAAATACTGTGCGGACTTCTGGTTCAATAGTACCTGCTAAGAAAAACGTGTTTGTAGTTTCTGGACCCATAGTTCGGCAAGCAGCGGGTCGTTAAAGTCTCTGTAAACGAAGTAACCATTAAAAACATTGGCCATAGCCTCTCCACTGACAAAGTTTCCATCATGGAGTACCTCCTTAATTTCTTCTGTTTTCGGATTGCGGCCCATCAAAGAGTTTATTCTATTCCATAAAACATCTGCTCGTTTTGAGCACACAGTAAATGCTTGTATGTGATACAGCTGCTTTGATTTCTTCATTTCTTTACTTAAGGCATTTCAGAACTGCTTGAAAGCAATTAGGTCCGCCTCGTCGCGCGTACGCATGAATTTCCGAAATAATCTGTCTTTTTTGTCTAATTTACGTAAGAGTTCGCGTGTCATCCAAGGTTTCCGACAACCTTTAGGTTTTTTGCGCTGTTTATAAGGGAAGTGTTTTTTGTATATACAGGTAAAGGATTCTAAAAACGCGTCATAGGCTACATTCGCATCATTTGAGTTAAAAACAGTGTCCCAATGCAAAGTGCCAATCTCTGAACGGAAGGCATCTAAAGCAGCTGGCGAGACATGCTGATAACTATAAGGAATGTCATTCTGAATTAACGGAGGTGCACCTGTTTTTACAGAACAACACATCGCCATGTGATCACTAATAGGATACGTAAGGACAGCACAGGTCACACACGACAGATCACAGTTTGTGATAAATAAGTCTATGGTGGTCTCCGAAGACAGAGTAATTCTAGTGGATCTATTTATAATGTTTTCGCAACCGTTGCATGCAATAATAGTTTCAAAGTCACACTTTTTTGTGCTTTCATGCCCCATGTCGACATTGAAATCACCACCTAATATAACAGTGTATTGATGTTGATTTACATATGTTAAGAAAATATCCAAAAATGCACAAAAATCGGACAAGTTACCATCAGGTGGTAGTTAAATGTAAGGTCAGACAGGTACCATAGCAAGAGTTTGTGCGAGAGTTTACGGTGCATCTGGTAATCCTTTAGTTTAATTTGAAAGGCTGTAAATATCTTTCTGCATTCGCTGAGCCTCGTGTCCAAGGCTGCATGCATACATGTTAGCTCCAAACTTCGTTGTTTCGCTTCACAATAACATTTCTGAATTGGGTTTTTTTATTGAAATAGAAAATGAATGAAAGAGTTGTTGTCACCATGAATTGGGGTTTTAATCTGCGTACGACACTCGCCCGCAAGGAAGAGGACGAGAAGGAGGAGGAGGGAAAAGACAGGGGGGGGGGCACTATACCTTCAGCTAACGTGGTTTCCAGAGTAGTGCGAACAAAAATCACAACTGTCGATTATTCGGAGGTCAATGCGACGCTCGGATCAATTTCTCGGTGATTGCGCACGTCTTTTGGAATTACTTTGTCTTGAGCATTGACAAGTACAATGACTTCACCTCGATAAAATGAGTTACGTCACATTTCCAGTTTAATTTCCCCCAATTCCTTCCGTTAGTGCTGAATCGCACACATTGACCTCCGAAGCCTTAGCCTTTCCGTAGAAGTGGAGAAAGTCGGCTTTTCGCGCAGTTCGAGTCCACACGCCGCGTCATACACGTGAGTGGAAAAGCAGAAAAAGGTACAGCTACGTACCGTGGATCGCGGAAAGCCCTAAGGTTCCCGCCCTAATCTCCGATTGACGGTGTCCTTTGCAGCGTGCGGTCGTGCCCTTGAACTTCTCTGGGAACAAACATGGTCGTAAGCCTCTTTTTCCCGAAGTAAGACTCGCTCGCTTCGGCAGTTTGCCCACGTTACGTAACCGATTAGGTAGATAGGCGCCACACAGAACGCGTTGCCAATATCTTTCGGTGCGTTGACGTTTACGGGGGCCTCATTTAGTGCTGTACGACCGACGTGCCACAGTGAGGAGAGAAGCTGTAGCTAGGGCCGTCAATTTTGTATACCCTAACCGTGACCCCAAAGATTTGGGTAAAAGAAAATCCGAAGCTCAGAGGCTATAGCTTAACTCGTAGATGTTATTGAAATTGCATAGAATGGAAGGTGAGTGTTGCAGAGAGGCGGAGGGCTGTTGTCAAGATGAAAATGCCAGTACGCGTAATATTCAGACTGATATTTTTCTCAGAGAGCCAGGACTTTTTGAAGGTACGTACTTCTAGTGAAGAACACATTGTCAGCATTATTTCGTGTCGAAAGCCAATTAGAGAAATGTTTTTTTCCCTTATCACTACACGTTTTGTAGGTCAACAGTTTGAAAAGATCAGACGGTGTTGTTTCAATATTATTTATTACTCAATCGTTAGTTCATAACAAGGACAAAAAAATAGATGGCAGGTACAACAACACAGGTTCGAATACGCAAGCTGCTGTTAAACTCTTCAAATCACATCTGTTCACAAATGTTCTTGTATAGAAATGACTGAGGTGGAAAGCATTATGCCTCATACGAACGTGGCCATGGGAGAAAATCCGGCGTGTCACACAAAAAAGGTTGTCGCCCAAAAATGTTGGGCAGGTACAAATTACGTGTAATCTTAGTGAAATCTACGTGGGACTAAACTAACAGTTTAACAATGCTCCGCACGTTGAAGCAATACTGAGCCCCAGCGTATGTCATCCTTTTTTCGTCGACACGAACGGAAGTACCTCGCAAAAAGCGCGGGTCACGTACAAGACGTATCCACCGCAATTGAAGGAGTCATTGTACTCGGTTCCTTGCGCCTCCTACAATAGTTTATAGGTCAGCGCCAGCACGTTCTTGATTGTAGCTAAGCATCGCCTTTTGTACATGTGGAACGAGATAATCCCTCTCTCTCCCTCTTTTTTTTCTTTTTTTTTTTTTGGCTTGGCCCTTTCCTCAGAAGATCTATATCGATTGCCGGCACCGAAACAATGACCCAGCAGTAACGAAACGTGGGAAGCATTCCAGATGCCACAGCGCCGTTGTACGCAGTGTTCCTCCTGGGATTAACCACATTCCCTGAGACCAGCCTTCTCATTTGCTATGTTTTACTTGTTTGTGTTTGGGGGGCTTGGTCTCACCACGCTTTCAAAGGGCAGTGACCGCGTTGGAACTTATACACTGAAGATGGTTGCAACAACTCTGAAACAAGACGAACGCGCACGTATCCGCACAAGGAAATAAACGTGGATACTCTCTAAATAGACAATCACTTGAGAAGAGATTGTAAGTGGGTGGTCGCATCTGTCTACTTCCTTTCTGTAACCCTCTCTCCCACTCGCGACGGTGGTCTAGGTTATGGTGCTCGACTGCTGACTGCTGGTCGCGGGATCGATTCCCGGCCACGGCGGCCGCACTTTCGATGGAGGCGAGAATGCTTGAGGCCCGTGTACTTAGATTTAGATGCACGTTAAAGAACCTCAAGTGGTCGAAATTTCCGGAGCACTCCACTACGACGTCCCTCATAATGAAATCGTAGTTTTGGGACGTTAAACCTCAACAATTATTGTTAACCCTCTCTCCCGGAGCGGAGTTGTGAGTGAGAGGTGACTTGTCGATTGGAGAAAGAGTTGTGCCGCACTGTTAAAACCAACCAGCTTGTTTCCAGGAGAAATAGCAAATGAGGACCTAGATTAATACTGCGCAAATTATACACATAGGTATGCCGAAGTCACGTCGCGAAGTTATTGTTGTAAAACCTGCTTGTTCCAGCATACTTATAGATAGTAATTGCTGGACCTCTGAGCCTTCCAACTGGGGCGAGGTTACCATCGAGCGAATATGACGGCTTGCAGGGCGAAAAGCTTGGATGGAACAGAGAAAAAAAAAATAAAAGGAAAGGGGGCGAGCCGACGCTGCCACGAGAGCAGGCTTCAGCTCGTGTAGCAAAAACGCACGGGGTCCCATATGCCTTCACCTAAGACGACTCGAAAGCGAAAGCCTCCTTCTTTTTCTTCTCAGTCGATGTGTTGATCTTGCCCCGCCACCCATAGAGTTTCCTAAAATTAACTAGAGGGGACTCTGGCGCTGCGATCGTTCAGCTACCATGGGAATGATGGGTAGTACACATATTTGCCTTGTCTTCGTGCTTGCGGCTTCAAACGTACTTGTGGCTTTGTTTATTGCTATGTTTTGGCTTTCTTTCGGATAAAAGAATGGATCGCTGTGAACTTCGTGACCAGATTTGAATTGCTGAGCCTAAAGAAGTTAAAGTGGCGAAGTGAAGCTGCTGACTTTTGCTGAACTTCATTTTTCAACAAAGCGGACGCAGCCGACGCGGAGCCAAACGGAGCCGAAAGTACGAAGTTTAGACAAATTTGTGTACTACCCATCATTCCCATGCTGGCTGAAGCGTCATGCGTTGCAGCTCCCATAGACACTAGCGCCAGAGTTCCCTCTAGTAAGTATTGTAGGAAACTCTATGCCGCCACCCTCCGAAAGCTTTGCGCACCTAGCACGGTTTTGCACTGCCTCCAGGATCGGAGGCACCTTGGCTGGGAATGCACTGCCTCCGTGATCAGCCCACGTTTGACCAAGCTACGATGTCATGTGATGACAGCATCATGTGATGTTACGTCACGTGACGTCACACCAAAATTTGTGACGTCATGGCAATGTCCAAAATTTTAGCGATCTGCGACGTCATGATGGTCTCATATGCTGACGTCATCACGTGATGATGATTTTTCTGACGCGGGACGCCGACGCCGATGGTCAATTTTCGCGTTCGATGAGGCATGTAATGCTTTCGCCTTAATAATGATGACGATTCTTCTTCTGCTACGAGGGTCGTTAAAAAGGAGGTCACAGCAATCTTCATTTTCAGGCTATTTTCTGTCAACTCCATGGGACGAAGGCCCTTCCCAATGATGTCCGTTTTACCTTATCATGTGCGAGGAGGTCCCATTTCATGCCTGCCATTATCCTAATTACGTCACTACAACCCTCTGGCATCCTGGGTTACGTTTTCCATCTCTTGTTATCCATTATTTTGCTCTAAGTGACCATCGCTTATCTGTCCTTCGCATACGTGACCCCTCCAGGTCCACTTTATCTTGTAAAATTGTCGAGTTTAGCGCCCCAAAACCACAATATGATTATGAGGGACGCCGTAGTGTAGGTCTCCTAAAATTTCGGCCACCAGTGGTTCTCTAACGTCCATCTAAATCTAAGCACAAAGGCGTCTAGCATTCTCGCTTCCATTGAAAATGCGGCCGCCGCAGCCTTGGTTCGATCCCGCCACTTGCTGGCCAGCAGTCGAGCACCATAACGACTAGTCTACGATGGCGCGTTACTTTATCTTTTGAATGTCAGCTAAGAATGTCGCGTACCCATGTCCTACGCTTCTGACGAAGCACTGTATTTCACTTAAACTCTATGTGAAAATACGTTTTTTTCTTTTTTTCTGCACTTCGTACTTCTAACAATGCCATCTAGCTTTGATTCCAGGCACAAGTCGTCCCATTATTTCGCATTAATGACCCTATAAAGAAGCCTAAAAGTGAACACTTCGGCAGAACTTCCGCCTTCGCAAGCGTAGGCGACGCGAACAAGGTAAACATTAATGACCTGGCCCGCGTAGGACGAGTGCATTTAGATATTGCTGCCTTTCCTGTTGTCTCTCGTAAGCATTGTTCCATGTCTGACTGTGTGACAGCTGCCATTGCTGCAGGCCTGTCTCGGTCCTTTATGGATTTGCCTGTGAGCATTTATGTTTACGTTTTTTGCCTGTGTGTCTTATTATTGTCTACTTCACAATGCAGTCATTAGGAGAAGACAAGAGCATGTCTCCAATTTCCTTGTTAGTCGACGTTTCGTTCGCGTAAGCCGATGTCTACTTCTCAAAGAAGGAAAACCAAGAAACTTTCCGAGGCTGATGGAAGCAAGATACTGATTTGTGTGATATAAACATAAAATTGATTATGCTTGACGTGGTTTTGGGACGTTAAACCTTATAATTTATTAATACTATAATTGATTCTGCTTGAGGCTGACATTATCAGCTCAGTTTGCTTTAGTATGGACACATCTGCGTGAACTAATTTAATTCACTTAATAATAAGTGTTTTATACGGACAGTAGGAAAAGGAGGAGGAGGCAAGGAGGGTTTTTGTCTGTCGTAGAACATGGTCGCAACAACCATATGCGTCGCTTGATTAGGAGCAGGAACTCATTAAAATATTATTTGTCATAACTTATGCAAGCTTTGTTCTATTTTGGGAGGTGCATATGTCGCCGCGAAATAGCGTTATATGTTATTCTATCAGCAAATCAAACAACCGTGTCGCAGCGGTAGAAGTGCGTATCGAAAGACCGACGCGTTCTTACAATGGCATTTCTTTCGTGATGCAAATAGAAGTTCCTCTTCTCTAGAAAACAAGATTACACAACCGTGATATTTGCTCCATCCTTTATTGTTTTTCTTTGTCTTCTACGCCAATTCAGGCCATCCGAGTATAGTGAGAAAAATGTAAGAAAAAAATACCGTAAAATCTCGAACAAGCGCCCCCCCCCCTCCCTTACGGTGATGGATAATCCAATAAGATCTGGAGGAGGGGGGGGGGTCTTTCTCGGCCCCGGATCGAAATTCAAGGTAGCGGTGGAAGAGCCGGTAAGAACAAAGAATGCACAGCCTGCTTCTAATGAAATCTTCTATTGAATATGCATGCATTCACTGTTTCTATACGCACTCGTCGGGCGAATAATAAAAGTGAATGAAACAGTGAAAATGGCGGCAGGAGAGAAGGGGGCGCGTATTTCAAATCTCCCAAAAAAGGGAGGGGGGCAATTGCTCGGGTAGGGGCGCTTGCTCGGGATTTTACGGTAGTCGCATGCATTTCTTAATATGAGGCTGCGTTTGGCGCTGCCCTCTGGTAAGCAGTGTAAGGCGGGACATATTCTTGTTTCAGAACCTTCTAGTTCGCTGCACAGTACATCAGAGATACCTTCCGCCACTCTTGGGAACTTGTTGTAAATGATTTCCGCTTAGACGCCTAGGAGGAGGAGGAAATGAAGAAAAGGCGCGGAGGTCAACCGGGGTCTCGTGTGGTTTCCTACCCTCTTCTTATGGAAGGCAATTAACGAACGAGAGAGAGAGAAGGAATATAGGAAAAGTAGGGAGGTTAACTAGACTACGTCCAGCTTGCTATCCTGCACATGGGGAGGGGAATGAGGGAGTGAAAGAGAGAGAGGGAGAAGGAGAGACACATTTCACAACACGCACACAATGCCGAGTTTCACGGGTAGTCGCTCAATGCTGTTGCCTTCAAGTACTGCAGGATGGCTCGTGTGGCTTTCTGGGCTGATGTGTTGTGCGACCAAGCTGCCAAGATCTTTCCTTCAGCAAAACGCCGATCATTGAGTCGCCTCAAGGCACACTGGAGAGTCCGGCGACCTTGCTCAAGTTGGGCACAGAGGCACAAGAGATCAGTAGTCTCTACACTCTTTCAGTTATTGCACGAATTACTCATCTTATTAATTTGCCTAAGACAGCTCGAAGGCGAAAGCCATCTTTTCTTGTGAGTCGGTTGTATTCAACCCCCCCCCCCCAACGTCGGGAACTTTATGCACCCGACGTGGGTTTGCACTGCCTCCAGAATCGGCCCACCTTTGACGAAGCGGCGATGTCATTTAATGACGTCATCATGTAACGTCTTGATAACATCATGATGACGTCACAGGGTGACGTCATCATGATGTTATCGGCGTTGTCTGCCATCTCGATCTTAAATGAGTAGGCGGTGGTGAATGCTACACCGAGACGCTGACGGCACAACACTATCTTCCTCCCGGGAAAGACCAGGTAGTTACGGCAGTTGCAGAGATAGGTGGAGAGAATACAGTCGATCGTGTGTGAACTGTGATGTTTACCACTTTTGCAATGTCATGTTCTGCGCCAGCTTACTTAGGTACTTAGGTTACTTAGGCCGCGTCAGTTTTGCATAACGGTAAAGAAACAAGGTTTGTCTCTACGTGTGATTTTCCGGCAGCTTCATTGGCGAGGTCGTTGCCGGAGATACCGCAATGACTTGGTAGTGCATTGCAAAAACAGTAGCCATTCTCGCGTGGCTTTGTAAGCCTGCAAATACATGGTACGAGGACCTCTTACTGTGAAAATGATATCTCGCCTAGTTTGCTTAACACATTTCACAGAACATTGCGTTAGACGCTAGAACGATCATAGAAACGCAGAACATTCTCTACCATCTCTACAGTTACAGCATAAGCATGCGGGTGTCTGACATTTTAATACGAAAACCACATGCTTTCGTGAAAGTCACATTTAACGAACCATGGCATATCAGAATGATGTCGCTAATTGGAACGGCAGCTTCCAAGGGCAGTCCGAGGGTATCGAAACGTCGTCTACAGGAGGCCTAACTTGTGGTATAGGATACATATACCCAAAGGTCATGCCGGCGAGTACCGGCATGACCCTTGGGAGAACGCGTTTATTTATTTATTTTTTGTTCAATTGTAAATCGGCCCTTGGAACGACTGAAACATAGCATCATTTTGAGGTTAGGTCTCTGTGCTCTATCATTGGAGCACCCGGCTTACAACGTGGTCTTGCCTTGACTAGCAGACAGAAGGTTTTAAGTAACATATGGTCTTTTTTTTTTATTAGGGTAGGAGTGTGAATGACGAATGCCTAGGAACCACGCGCAATCTACGAGGACTCGTCCGAAATTGACAAGGAAGTCCTTCAATATGTTACCGAAACAATATTTTTTCACATGGGCCAATATTTCTATTTATTTTGCATTTATCTTGTCATTCCCATGCACACGATGTAAGTTTTCCTTTAGTTCAGCTGTGAAATTTTCACCAGATTACCTAAATGTTCAGTTCAATACACCAGGACCAACGGTTGCTTTCTGGCCATCTCTTTCACTGCTTTGGCAATCGGATTTATCGGAAGCGAACATTGTGAAGAAATGCCGGCGAAAGGTGATGCAACCTCTGATTGTGTACGCCCTATACTTCGGCGCCTGTTGCAAGCCTAATTGCTTTTGCACCTATGTAGCGTTTCTAGGATACATCGCAGAGCTCGCTGCACTCGCCGCGTTTCGCTTATTTCCTCGTGCCGTATTGCGCTTGCATTCCCGCAGCCGCGATCGATGTTTGCGGCCTCAACGCCGCGCCGCTGTCGCGCCGCTGACGTGTTGCTCGTCGACGGGGGCACGTTTCTTTGCTCTCAAGATGGCTGAATGGGCGAGGCGGTGATACACGAGCGCGTAACTTAAGCAGGGACTTAGGAAGACAAGGACATACGCATAATGCCACCTGAAAGATAAGGAGCTCATGTTCTTGGAAAGCGGCACATGCCATAGGGGTTAACTATTTTCTGCAGGGCAATGCAGGCTTTGGCAAGGTGTGGCAGTCACATTCTTTATTTTTCGTCGTTTGTGTTGCCACGCGCACTCCTTTTTGTATGTCTGTGTAACCGTTTTGTTACACGTAGTGCAACCACTGACTTTCGCGGGCTGCGCACGAATGGCTGAGGACCTTCCAGATTATTTTAGAATCTTCTGATAGGATTGAGCGCGTAAGCGCGAACAGTTGAGTTTATTCTGGAACTAGCGCGGCCACCAGTGATAATAGACACGAACGTTGCATGCCGCATGTATAAATGCCGACGCGCCTGACCACAGATCAGATTATCGACGGCCGACGCTCTGTTCACCGCTGCCAGTGTAGAGCCTGTATCGCTTATAGTTTGACTTCTCCTTTACCGGGCACAGGTTCGCCCAAATAAAAAGTTTCGTCTTGAACACGCCGACTGCTGCCTTCGTCAACATCACGACCACGTAAGAGTATGTTTATCACTGTGTTCTCTTATCGGATGTTCTTAGGAAACATTTATTTGTCTGTATATCTACGTCAACGCTTTCCGAATAAACTTTCAGTTGGTGGTATGCACTTGTCCTTGTCTTCCTGAGTTCCTGTTTAAGTTACGCGCTTGTATTTCAAGTACTTTGCTCTCACTTTCATCTATGAAATAGTCATCAAAAAGACGCTTGCGCTTTGATTGCACTTACTGAGCAACGGTGCCCGTAACATTATGGATGCGAAAGCATTTTATGGCTCGTGTGAACGTGACCTTGAGCGAAAATCTGGCGTGTGGTACAAAAATTTCCATTAACACCCTCGCGCCTCGTGGCCCGAGGCGCGCAAGCTGCGCGTTCACTGCGTTTCGGCGGCGTTCGCGTCTCTAAAACAATTTTTAAAAAATTATGACATCTTCGCACTTGTGGTGCCAAGCCTGAAGGAAGAGCGGAGCTGAGCGGCATTTCTTCTTTCTCTTTCTCTCTGTTTCTTGTATTTGTTTTTGTATCTGTTTCTTTCTATTTATTTCTTTCTCTCTCTATTTCGTTCTCTTTCTCGCTCTTTCTCTCTTTCTTCCCTTTCTCTCTCTCCGTTTCATTCCCTCTTTCTTTGTTTCTCTTTCTGTCTTGCTCTTCCCTTTAAAAAATGGACTTAGACAGTCTATATACTGTCTAAAATGGATTTAGACAGTCTATAGATTATCTAAATCCATTTTTGTAAGGGTTTGTTCTAGAGTCTGTTTCTTTCTATATTTCTTTCTCTCTCTATTTCTCTGTCTTTCTATCTTTTTATGTCTGTCTTTCTATTTTTCTCTTTCTCTTTCTTTCTATCGCTTCCCTTTTCTCTCTCTGTTTTCTCGTTTTCTTTTTTCTATTTCTTTCTTTCTATCAATCTCTCTCTCACGTGTTCGTTTCCGTTTAACGCTCGCACCTGCTGTACTCGGTAGCGGTGCTTGCCCAATTCCTGTGACGCATACCCGGCCGAGGTATTTTGTTCGCGTTGGACAGATAACGGCCGGCTTAAATAGCTCCGCTGTTAACAGTAGTGTTAATAGAGACCACGGTAGAATAGCCCCCCCGGATTGCTTTTACCTTCGAGCCTCCTTAGGCGGATGCATAGCGGGGCGTTTGAGTTTATCCCCATCGGTGTGAGCTCCAGGAACAACGTATTGCTTCATTCTTCAGTTCTTTAACGCATGAATGAGCCTCATTCTTTAGTGATCCACGTCACTTTTTCTTACACCTTACGTTGTTCGTAAATAGTTCGCACGCCACCACACCAATGTTATCACCGGTTTCGGCCATTCGTTTGGCGCGGCCAATGTTCAGAAAAACGCTGTGATAAATTACATCTATCGCTGCAAAATGCAGACCCAATCTAAGATAAGCGACATTTTCAGCGGAGCAGCACATATTCGATAAAACGGAAATGAGAGAACGGGCAAGGACAAAGAGCCCATGCATGTCCCCATATCTCCATATCTTAGACCTTTCTGAATGCGCAGCGATCCGGTGAAATTACAAGATCACCGACGTGCCCTTCTCAGTTGCATATCTATTCTCGTTGGAAAATTTTCGCACTTTATCTCGATCTCATTTAGCGGTGTTTTTTATTTATTATTTAACGCATAATGCCGTGCGCCCAGCACAAAACTTGCTATCGCTCAAAGTGTAGATCGATATTCTCTATCAGCCTTTCGGCCACCCTATATTGCTCTCATTTCAGGCGTCACTGCGTAGCCTTTGCCCACAGTGCGCTTTAGAATGTTGCCGCTTCAAATAGCATAGCCGCCTTACCTCACTGTCGCCCCAGTCGATGACCTCTGCATGACTGCTAGCTTGTCTTAACGAGGTGGTTTCGCAGTTCTAGAAATCTGGGAATCGAAATCAAAAGTGCACCAGAAGAATCTTGGCATCTAGAATTGCGGTGGCCATTCCCCGAATGTGGCTCCTGAAATTGCGAGTCCACTGTAGTTTGCTCGCTTGCGCAGCACGAGCGGCGAGAATCGAGCCAGATACGCAAACCTCGCCACCAAACCGCGCAGTCGACGCAAGCGGTCGCTGCTCCCCGCCTCGTCGCAATTATTGTCAAGCGCCAACAGATTCTGACACCTTCGTCACCTTGGCTGTTTGTTTTTCTAGCGATAGTAGCGTTGTTGCTAAACCACGAAGGAAGGCGCGTGCTTTCAGCGTGTTGTTCGGGCTAGCTACATTTATGTTATTTCATTCGTGTTCTGTCGCGTTGTTTTCGTAATGCGCTCGCTGAGTGAACGTGATATGATGTGAGAACAAACCCGAAAGGGTCACAGGAGGCGTTGGCCTTGCGTGACGCTATCGTGTTTAGGCCGCTGACTTCGCACGTCGCCCTGCGTCGACCTCTAACATTTTCAAGCCGTCTCAGTTTACAGAAGTTGCAGGGTCGTCTCGGTGCACCATACCGCGCTTTTGGTGTTTATGTCGCAAAAAGCGCTGGCAAGTCAGTGTTGCTGTGGTTACGCAATATCTGTTGCAGTGACGACAGTAAAGCGAATCATTACTCTAGTTGACACTGGTTTCCAAACCACAGATGCACACTAAGTTTCAACTCTGAGTCTTAATGGACGAGTGCTTTGAATCCAGCAATCACATTAATAAAAAGTTTTAACCACGCCACTGTTGCTGTTCGCTGGACATTCGAAAGCACTCGCTCTGAAAGCCTTGAGGAGCCGAAACTGCTGTTTCACAGCTGTAAGACGACAGGAACCGTGACGCTAGGCTTGACAAATGAATGACGTCAGAGAAAACGTTTTGATCTTACCTCAGTGGACAGGTTTCCACACGTGCGTTTGGATGAGGAATTCGCGCAAGAACTTTGACTTCGACTTGTTCCAGCTCTTGTTCAAGATGGTAGGCATGCGAGCTATTGCGTGTATGCTTGTGGTACGCGGAGTTAGCCAAGTCGCAGTGATATATGTAGTTCAAAAGAATCTAGCGTTTTTTTTTTTCTTTCATATTTCCGTGAGGTCAATGACCTTGCGGAAATATGAAAGAAAAAAATTGCGGCAGCTACCCACTAGTGGTTCGAAGACTGTGGAAACAGCAGAGCTGGTGGTTCACCCCTCCTCCTTTCCCTCACATCACTCCTCATCACCTTTCCCTTTCCCACCCCTTGCTATACTGTAGTATGCATGACTATGCTTGCTTTCTTTTTCTCTATCTATCTATCTATCTATCTATCTATCTATCTATCTATCTATCTATCTATCTATCTATCTATCTATCTATCTATCTATCTATCTATCTATCTATCTATCTATCTATCTATCTATCTATCTATCTATCTATCTATCTATCTATCTATCTATCTATCTATCTATCTATCTATCTTTCTTTCTTTCTTTCTTTCTTTCTTTCTTTCTTTCTTTCTTCTTTCTTTCTTTCTTTCTTTCTTTCTTCTTTCTTTCTTTCTTTCTTTCTTTCTTTCTTTCTTTCTTTCTTTCTTTCTTTCTTTCTTTCTTTCTTTCTTTCTTTCTTTCTTTCTTTCTCTTTCTTTCTTCTTTCTACTTCCTTGTTTTTTGTTCTCTCGGCCATAGCAACGCAATCATATGGTTTCATTAAGTGCTATGATCTGCTAGCGTGCCTGGATAGCCGAGTGGTCACGACGCTCGCCTTCGGATGGTGGGTGCGCGGGTTCGAATCCCGTCTTCGCCAAACATTTTTTTTTCTCCTCCACCTCTCCACTTCTCTTCTCCTCTCCTCCAACGCGTTGCTACGCCTCGCGAGATTCCACGGCTGTTAAAACTTTGAAGGTAGAGGTCTTTCATGATGATGATAGTTTTCTGTTTACGCCTGACGAGGTTTTGCCAAGCTTAAACGGCTCCGCTGTTCAAAACAGGTCACCTTTTTGTTTTAGTTTGTTTTCTTTTCTCGCTTTTCGCAGTGGCATTTACGACAATAGATTCACGTGTTCGCACTAAGATGTAGGCCGGTCTTTAACTACGAATGAGAAGAAATCAATAAACGCGAGTGGAAAGAATCGTCACGTTATGCTCGGCTGGTATTAACTGTACTTACACGCTGTCTGGAGGTTAAACTTGCATCTCCTCAGAGCCTTCCCAGGTTCATTCGGGCTCTCCTTCCATTGTATTTTATTCGCACGTTTTGTCCATTGCCTTTAGCATTTCTGGAAGTAAACCAGGAATTGCGTCGAAGTGGGTTGCACTGCTCCATTATTCATTCAGGTGTAGACGCAGACGGGTGCCGTGAATGCGAGGCAGTCCACAACACCGTCTCAGTTATAGGGCAGCTCGTAAAGCCAGTGGCGCGGAGCGGCTGATAATTAACGAGCGGAGCGAAACATTGCGCTGTCCTGTTAGCCGAGACGAGGCGCGTCGACAGAACTCTTTTTTTGGGGTCGACTTCGGCGAAAAGCGCCTGCATAAGTTACAGCCGTCCTGCGTCATTCATTCTTTTTTTCTTTCTTCTTTTTTGTTGGCCGGTGGAAGAAGTCTGCCGATGAACAGACAAGCTGCTGTGCGAAGCTCGGCTGCGGCATGCGCTCCCTAGTTGACGCGTGCGCGAAATAGACAGACGTGTACCGGGACCAACTTTCTGAGAAAGAGTGTGCATTTGTATGGTAATTATCTAAATGAACTAGCTTGCGCTTATCAGTGCACCGCACAAGCCTCCAAGCTATCCACTGATGACGAGAACAGCGAGAGAGTGAGAGAGAGAGATACCTTATTATGGGAACTGTCGACGGGCTGGCATGAGCTGCATAGCGCGTCACTCTGACGTTGCAAAAATGTAGACGACGTAGTGTCTAGGATGCGGAAAATTAATGTCATCATGAGGGAAGGAAGGTGGCGTTTGCCAAGGTTGGGAGAGAATGCAGCATCCACTGAGGTAGCTCAGTCACCGCAACCTTCCACTGCTGAGCGCGAGGTCGTAGGTTCGATAACTGCAACCGCAATGGCTTCCAGGGAACTGATGACTATGGACTAGGATTGATTGCGTTCACTGGTGCCAAAATTTGTAATGCTTTGCCTATTAGATGAAGTCTGCAACCATGTTTCTGCTCGGTTTGAAAGGTTAGTTTTATGCGAACAATGGTTTGAGCAACGTAAATGATTTATTTTTTTATGTGAGACGTCGGCATTGCTGCAGAAGCAGCTCCCGACTTGTACTGGGCAACTTAGCCACAAGTAGCAACGCTAGCTGTTTGGTCGATTTAGCCATATGCTTTCAGGTTATTCTCAGTTGGCCCTATTTTTCCGCCAACGCAGTTGGCAATCATTTTCACTTGCCTTTACAGTCATTTAGTACATACACTGCAGGCGTCGCTAAATGACTTTTTTCTCACCCGTTTAAAAGTCAGAACATCTTATAAGCACTTAAGCACGCGCGCGCGCGCGCATATTGCACACGTGTGCGTGTGTGTTTTAAAGAAAGTTATGTATGTCCGATGCTTATGTAGTCGAACGAATGAAGGGGAACATTTGCTCTACATTTCGGCCGTGTGACGGCTTTCGTCATTACAGTGCAAGTGATCAATATAAATCCGTGCATAAGATATTGCCGTCTTTGTTAAGCAGTTCTTGGTTGAACAGTCCTGGGTAACTGTTACACTTTTCGTCTACCTCACTGGCCCCTTGCAGCGACGTTCTTGATTACCTCGAAGCTGTTTCCTAAGCAGGCTGAAATAAGCCCCAGAAGATTAATTGCCTGTACTCGAGCATCGATTTTCTTTCGCCACTGCAACTGTGCAAACAAACAGTCAGTCAATCAGTTACTGCTGTGCCTCGAGTCGTCTAATTGCTTCGCGCGCGAAGTCTCTTTCTCAAGACTCTCGAGTTCAAAGGACGTGCGGAAAATAAATCGGCTTTCAGAGCAGGCAAATCCCATGCGCTGCTTCGCAGTTTTGTAGTGCTGCAACTAAATGCCCGAGCTATGTGATTCTACATATGGTCGCACGATTTATTAACGCGAAAGCCTTACTTGAGCAGCTAGCGCAGAAATGCTTCCTCCTCAATTATGCAATCTTACAAACTCGCCCAGATTTCAGTTCTCGAAAGCCTTAGATGCCTCATCAAACGCTAAAATTGAGCGTCGGCGTCCTGCGGCGACGGCGTCAACACGAGTGATGCAAGAAATCATTATGTGATGACGTCATCATGACATCACTGAAAGCCAAAATTTGTGACATCACCATGACCTCAATGTGACGTCACATGACATGATGTTACATGATGTCATCGCATGACATCGTCGCTTGGTGAAAGGTCGGACGATCACGGAGGCAGCTCAAAGCCAGGTGAGGTGCAGAAAGATTGCAATGCCTCCGATCCTGGAGGCAGTGCAAAACCACGTTAGGAGCATCAGACGCTCGGAGGAGCTCACCCTTGACGGTTCGTCGTCCGCGATCCCCTCCAACCGCTCTCCATCTTTCCTCTCTACTCTCTTTCAATTCCTCATCCTTGTGCACTACTTCTGATGTGTCCTGCCCTGAGAGAGACATTCTACTTTAATAAATCACTCCCCCCTCCCCCCCCCCTACCCGTTAGAAGCAGAAAGCTTTCGGAGGGGGGCGTGGGAGGATCAATACATCGACTTAGAAGAAAAAGAAGATCGCTTTCGCCTTCGAGTCGTCTTAGCCGTGTGAGTTGTTTTTCACTAGTGCTTGGGGAAGTGTTTATTAAGGGAGCGCGGCTCATCGCCGCGTGGGAGGAAGTGGGCAAACTACGTACTCGTAAAAGAAAGACGGGGTGAAGGATTTCGTCGCGTGGTCGATGGAGGTCTCAGAAGTGCGGACATCCACTCCGCAAGATCGTTCAGATCTCCTTACCATAGCTCCTTGCATTTTTACGTTTACACGAATAGCCACTGTTCCTCTTAGTAGCGCCAGCATGTTATTGTGGCGTCGGGCACCCATAACCTTTCTTTTCTGGCCGTAGCAAAGCGGCAGTTTCTGCTGTTGCCCGCCTCCCGTGTGCAACGCAGCCGCTGAGCACAAGAATATTTTCGTTGTTTGATTTTTTCGCGATAGTACAACTTTGATTACGTCAAGCCAACCACCTTTTTTTTTTTTACTCTAGCTTTCAGTGTGCTTGCATTCTTTGAAGTTCAAACAAGACAGACGTTCAGGGGAAGACGGAGGCTTGAAGTGATGACTCATCGTTGAGCAGGCAATGTCGCTGGAGCCATTGTTTCGACAAGTGCTCTTTTCTTAGGGAACGAACTGTCTCCCTTAGCAACGTGTATGTGTTAGTGATGCAGAGCTATCGATGCTATCGATAGGTCGGTCACTATCGAAATAGGGATGGTAAAACACGCTATCGACGGCAGAAAGACCCCCCGAAATTTTAAAATTGTTTATGTTTATATATACACACACAAAAACACGAGCACGAACATCCGTAAAAGGTAGTTGAACATCGCCCCACACCCCCGAAAAAGATCACAAGGTCCCTTATGCATTCACCCATATAAGACGGCTGAAAGGTGAACGCCACCTTCTTTTTCTTCTCAGTCGATGTATTAATCCTGCCCGCCAACCACCGAAAGCTTTCCGCACCTAACGCGGTTTTGCACTGCCTCCGTGATTGGCCCACCTCTGACCAAGCGACGGTGTCATTTGGCGACGCCATCACGTCGTCAGCTGATGTGACGTCACGATGACGTCACAAATTTTGGTTATTTGTGACGTCACGTGATGATGATCTTTTTGCATCGCTCGTGCTGGCGCCGACGCCGCCGACGCGGGGCTCCGGTCAATTTTCGCGTTTGATGAGGCATCTAAGGCTTTCGCCTTAAAATTTCTGGCTTACACCCCTGCCAGCGACACTCCCTGTTCAAGGATCTTTTTCACGTCTTGAAGTGGTCACTCAAGACACTGCTCAAGAAGAAGACCTCTGGCGCTAGCTTTAATTTCAAGTTGCCATTGTTGACTGCGCGCACTATTTTGCTCTCGCAATCAGCTTGCACAATGTCCGCGAGAGGGGCGTCGTTATTTCTGTCCACGAGGAAGAAGCATTTTGCCGCTTTCGTCCCTTTTACTTTTCTGTCAGTGTGACACGTGCGAGCCCTCCCGAGTAGTGAGTCTTTCAATCAGCAAATTAGTTTTGCTTCGCTGGTGCCTCGCCTGGTTCCCTCATTCGCTCCCTCCTTCGGTCCAGTCCTCTTGAGGAGCCTGACGCTAGCGCAGAGGAATGGCGAAAACAGCGACGTGATTAACTATTGCAGGGAAAACAGCGCCAAAGAAGACGGGTACAAGGAAGGTGGCATGCACACAGCGCTGACTTACAACGCTTTATTCACAGGATGTAAAGGATGAACATAGTACCCGTCTTGTACCCGATACCTTGTACCTGTCTTCTTTTACGCTGTGTTCCCTCCAATGTTTCGCCAACAAGCCCAAGCTTCGAAACTAAGTGATTTCTACTATAATTTCACATTGGTCGCCGCCTGTTTAGTCTTCGCCAATATGTCATCCCTTCATCTCGACGAGGCATGGTATCATCATACCTTCGACTTAATTGAAAATCCCTACGATTTGGCAAAATATCACTAACGGAGGCGGTGTTTTGTAACGCGCCACGAAAATTGATGAGAAATGTCAACAAACAATGGCCCAACAAAAGACCACGCAAAATGAACGAAAATAAGAAAAGAAAAAGGCAATATAGTGCGCGGGACTTCGGTCTGTCGGCGTCTGTTTGCTCGTACTACGAAACTGGGTGGCAAATGTCACCGTTCTACGCTCTGCAAGGCAAGTAATCGATCCGCTGTGCTTCTGCTCTGCAGCTTATACAAACGCAAACAAGATATCCCACCTTTTGATGTGTGTGCGTGGGTGAAAAAAGCAAGGCCTCAGACGCCTGCCGGAAGAGTCTTCACTCGGGAAATGCGAGATAACTTTGCTTCCGCGACCAATTAGACAGAGGGGGCAGCGGCTTCGCGTACACACGGCACTGAGCGTAACTGATATCGCAGAAAACTGTTTTTTTTTTTATTGCCTAAGCTCTTTTTCAGCACGTGCATTTTGTCTGCACAGAGGCTGCCTACACGTACTGCTGTTTAGTGTCACGCTGCCGGTCGGTGATGTGTGAACCAATCAGCGTATTTCCTTTTTCTGCGACATAACAGTTAAAATCTCGGGTCCACTTCATGAGATTGCTTTTAGATTAGAAGCTACTTGACCTAGACACGCCAGTCTTCCTAATGCTCTGTCGTGTCACAAAAATAAAAAAGAATAAGCGCCAACATTTTGTGCGATCCAAACTTTTTCAAGTATGGTCGGAGAACTATTCCAGCGCTTCAAAGGAGTGTTTTCATGTATAACTTTGAGCGCAAATGGACGACGCAGTACAAATTAGGAAAACACACACCATAAGCGCTCCGTGTGTTTGCGTTCTGTCCACTGCGTCGTCTACTGGCGCTCAAACAGTTTCGTATGAAAATGTGATACCAACTAGCCCAACTAGCTATCCTGTTAAAAAGGAATGTTTGCGCTTCTCAAAGCTCACTTCTTTCTGGGCACCTCTGAGCAGTGCGCCCTCGGCCCTGCATCATTCAGAGTTGGTGTGCAATAAAATGCTGACGATAAGGGTTAGACTCGAAAAGACGTCAGGGACATGATGACTTTTCAAGTCTCTTCTTTATACAAATTGGTATATAAGAAACCCGAAATAACACTCTTTTAAATATCATGGTTACATGTTAAAAGAAGGATTTACTCGCAGGTGGAAGAGGTAACAGCGTACCCATGTTTGTAGGGTTAAAAACCGGCTTTTCTTAAATTAAAAATGCGATATAAAGCTGCAATACTATGCCGTGGGTAGTTACGCTAAACCTGCGTGATGAATTTTATATCATTAAGTGCACAGGCATGCGCGCAGGGGGCGAGCAAGGGGGGGGGGGGCGAGGGCTGATGTAAATCTTCACCTACATCGCCGCCCCCCCCCCCCCCACTCCGGCCTGATGGTGAACCCCGCACACGCCTATGCATGGGTGGTAAACATTACACACTTCACTTGTTTGTTTGTTTTTTTCGTCGTGTTGGTAACTACAATGCTCTCGGTGTAATCATCTTGGTGCAATTTCGGTGCAAACGCTAGCACTCCCACGCATTTCCGCAGGAACCCTACTTTGTAGTTCTTCATGAATGTATTGCATCATCGTTTTCGGTTTAACACGTGGGAAGGTTTTGAGTTATTGTCCAATATGATACACAAGGGACTGTCTGGGGTTGTTGTGTGCATCAGTGATACAACCTGAGCTAGTTCGTACGTTATCCTTTTCACTCCTCTCTCGGCTGGCTGAAACGATCAACAACTTGGATGAATACATTTGTTTCCGGAGGGCCAGATCACAGATGTGAACTTACTCTTGTGTTGCTCCAAAATTCAGCGAGAGAATACATGATCGAATTCATTGATCTCATCTTCGGTCAATGACAGCATAGGACTTCATCACTGAATATTTAAGATATTAGTGAGACATGTAGGTGAGAGCAACAGCGCACAACACCAGGAGGCAATGCACGGATTTCAAACAATAGCTATGTTTCAAAACGGTATCCACGCAGTAAGTACATGTGTACACAGACTAACAAACAAGCCATAGAAGATTCCGTCACCTTTAAGTAACACTTCCTGAAGCTTTCTCCCGTATAGTTGCGAAATGCATGCGCTTATGCAGGTATTGGGACAGCCCCGATAAAATGGAATAATATCTAGTTTGTTATTCTTCAGCTTTTGGTAGACGGACACGTAAATAACGTCGTTTCGAAATGCTAACGCTGAGAGCATACTCTTCTGTTTGTTTCCAGTAATATTTCGCGATGATTGAATAGCGTTCTTATGATGCGATAAACTCAGTTCGTACGTCAACAAGCGGATCCGCATCGGGGTAGCCTGCAGAAGCTTGTAACAAGATGCTGAATGATTCGCCGCGCTTAGATTTCGCTTCAAGTCATCGTCCTGCCTTATCCCGCGTCGCTTTCTATTGACGGGCAAGTGTGAGGGTGCCTGTCGTAGACATTGCCCAGGCACGCTTATACGTGCTCGCTACTCAAAAAAAGCAAAGGAAGCGAATCGGACAAGGCTGTCAATGCACCCACGCGGTGTCGTCGAACCTCCGGGAAAGGATTACGTCATCGTTTCGGTCCACAAACGTCGCAGCAAACACTCGGGTGTTTTTTGTTATTTTTTTGTCTACCCCGCGCAGTCTACGCACAAAACGCGAAACGTGTGAATTCGTTCCTGTCTGTAACAGGATTCCAATTCGTTTACGAGAAAGGCCTGTGTAGGAGCGCCGATAGTGAAGGGATAAATAAACGCACGACACATCAACTCGCGTCTAAGGAGAATTTATTTTTATCTTTTGGCAATTCGTTCGATGTTGTCGGGGGCGTTTGCATTTCATTCGCGGGGCTGGTGACCTCCGCATGACGAAATCCATGGCTTCTGAAAAGGCACTGGGTAGACCTTTGAAGCAGAGCCTTGCTGCTGCCAAAAGATGACGCCTTGTAGGGACACAGGTGAAAACATACCGTGGGAACAGGATGACTGGAGGTTGAAAAATACTTGCTGTTCGAAACACGTCAAGGTAGAGAGATGCTATTCAATGAAAACTACAGTTTTTCCCGCTCACTTTAATCCAAGTGCCAGCTAAAATAATCCGCACGCCACAGAAATAATCTGGGTGCCAAACCATTTAATCCATGTGCCAAACATTTAATCCCAGCGCCAATATATATAATCCAAGCGCCAGCGCAAATAGGCCGCGTGCCAGTGAGTTTAATCCAAGTGCCACCATGTTTAATCCAATCGCCAACAACTTTAATTCAAGTGCCAGTCAGTTTAATCCATACACAAGAAACAGGCGGTTTGCCAATTTATATAGTGTAAATGTCGGAACAAGGTAAACATGAAGCGAGAGGAATATTTATTTTTTGCCAATGCATGCTCGCGCTTAGGAAATAAGGTACTGCGGTATTTCGCCCTAACGTTTTGGTGTCATTTATCTTAGAATTCAAAAAGCAGTGTGGTTTAATTATATATGTTCGGTTACTAAATGTATACGCTCATTATAAGCACGTGGTAAAAGTTTACCATCGAGACAGTTTATGCGTCACCGCTACTGCAGAATTTTGGGTAATTACGTACTCTGTTGATCCTGTCTGGGAGAGATTCACGTCGTCTTCTAGCAGACGGCACTAAGGTTACATTTCCGCAAAAGCATTCGCAGTCGTCTGCTTGGCTCGATGAGAGCGATGGTGACTTACAGACGATATTCACGCATTCCTGAAATCAAAGAATAACCACTTAAAACAAGTAACCATGCATTTATTTGGGTTTATATGCAATTAAGTTTTATGTGAAAGCGTCAAAGGAGATGCCCATGTTCATGTTACAGACGACGATGTGTTCCTGAAGCGTCATCACTTGTAACGCGCGTGTTTTCAGAGGGAATTATTTCCAGAAGAGAAGAGAGATTTGCTTGAAGTCATGGCTGAAGTTTATCATCCGCTGACATCTAAGAAGTTTATCTGACATGCAAGAAGTTAGTCCTTCAAGAAGTTTATCATTTCTCTGACATCCGTATGATTCAATAGTTCGGCGAGATGCACAATGCAGCGCGGAATAACGAGTATAAAGGAAAGAGAAGGAACAAGGGCCGCCGCTCGTCCTTGTGCCTTATGTTTTATCTGCGTATGTTTTCTCGCACTGCGTTAAATGTCACCGTGCGAACTGGGCCAACAGTTAATACTGTTCAAATCACCGGGCACATCATTTTGTTTTAATAAAAAGATAAAAACTAACACGAATGTAAAATATAACTTCCGTTGTCCACATATCGTAATCAGCAGTCTATGTTTTAGCAAACTGCAGAACGAAAAGCTCTTCGAATTATCTCCAGTTCGCCCTGCCCTGCGCAAGCTTGGTAATTTCTTAATTCCATACTCCATCTGACCCATTGCCGCCCTCGGCTAGGTTTTCGACATCTTGGTAGCCACTGCGTCACTTTAACTGAGCATAGACTGTCTTTACTTCGCATTACATGACCTGTCCTGGAGCTGTTGCTCTATTTTGTGCCAAAACCAAAATCCAATTATGAGCTCTAGTGAGCAACACTTAATTTTGTTGAACTACAAAATATTGATTAACATGTTTTTAATGAGCAGCACGCAGATGCCTTTCTTTCGTTCCCATCAATATAATCGCACCCGTTCCAAACATTGCTGCACAAACTAATACATATCAAATTACAAGCCCTCCAAACACGGCTCAAGCAAACTATGGCAGTAAGTTTTTTTTTCATGAATAATAGCGGCGAATACAAATATTAGTGCAGTCTGCTTTCCGGCTATCGTATTTCATATTGTAGCAACTCTATTTCAATAGCACTGCCGTTTTCATGCCCCGTATTACTGCTTATTGTGTATAGATTAAAGTGAATGGCACTTGGATTAAAGTAGTTGGCGCTTGGATTAAACAAGGTGGCACTTGGATTAAACTCACTGGTACGCGGCCTAATCGTGCTGGCGCCTGGATTAAATATGTTGGCGCTAGAATTAAATGTTTGGCACATGGATTAAATAGCATGGCGCTCAAATTATTTCAGTGGCGTAGGGATTATTTTAGCTGGCACTTGGATTAAAGTGAGTGGGAAAACCTGTAGATGTTTGCGTGAAGGCACGACTTTTCGGCTGCTGCTCCAAGTGAATGGAGTATAGTGGCAGTGATCCAAGCAGTACAGTAGCCTTATACTCATATAATGTAACAGAAAAAACGCGGGAAAAGGACAGGACGCATATATATATATATATATATATATATATATATATATATATATATATATGTATATATATATGTATATATATATGTATATATATATGTATATATATATGTATATATATATATATATATGTATATATATATATATATATATATATATATATATATATATATATATATATATATATGCTAGTGCTATTTTAGGTACCGACCTGTAGGCATTTATACGCGTATTTACAAGCTAATGAGTGTTCTTGCGGAGCCTTCTGTGACTTTATGAATCCTGAACTACTGAGCAGAGCTTTCGATGTGTTCATGCTCTTTAACCATAACCAACGTTCTCCTGTAATTTTCGAACTTTCATTTTGTTTCCCATCTGACAGGAGCACAAACTAAAATATGCATACAGCTTAAGCCTGAGTGAACTTCGTTCATTTTCCTGTCCTTTGCTTCGTTCTTTAATGCAATATGGTTTTATGATTTTATTAACATTCGGAGTTTATCTTTTGTACGTGCATAATCTCACAATATATGCTCAGCGTTCGGGCACCGTCCGCACGTTTCGCATGCAGATGGGTTTTTTATTATTATTAAATGTGTTTAAGGAGAGGTTGGTGCCTAAACATGGCTCCGGCTACTCCTCTTCCCTTACTTATTAATTAGCGTCACGAGCTTATAAATAAAAGTAGACTCACTCACGGCAATGTCCTTTTAAAAGATGGTTCTTCGTTACCTTGGGCATGTGTACAGCATGCAACGTGGGGTCGCCTACGTGTATTTTAGTGCCTGCCTTCATATATGGTACTTTCGTTTCTACACTTTTAGCTAGAAGTGTATTATACTCTGTTGTACATTCCTTTAGTTCTTGATTGTCTCGAACAAATAAGAGGACAACCCAGGAAGGAGGAAAGTGATTGGGAACATATCAAACAGCCCCGAAAAAATGGAGTAGCTCAAATATAAATATGACATTGTCTGGTAAACCTTGGCCTTGATCTGAATTGGAGCACGTGCGCAGGCCATTGAGCCTCACAAAAAAAATCACCCCCCCCCCCCCACCTTGTTTTCAGATTTAGAATCAGCTCAATGTGATTAAAAAGATTACACGATTTTAGTATGCAGAAGGAGGTTCGCAAATCGGACTGCAATGCGACCTCCTTTGCAAGCTATATCGATCGATCGATCAATCGAACAATCAATCAATCAATCAATCAATCAATCAATCAATCAATCAATCAATCAATCAATCAGTCGATCGAGTCAGTCAGTCAGTCAGTCAGTCAGTCAGTCAGTCAGTCAGTCAGTCAGTCAGTCAGTCAGTCAGTCAGTCAGTCAGTCATTTCAGTCAGTCAGTCAGTTCGGTCGGTCGGTCGGTCGGTCGGTCGGTCGGTCGGTTGGTCGGTCTTTATTAGTCGCGCAAAAAAAAAAGGTCATAGAACGCAGGTAAATATGCAGGAGGTTCCAATGTTACAAACCACAGGCGGGACCTGCTATTTGATACACTGTAAAACTAAATAGTGAAGATTGAATAGCAAGGAATAGCAATATATAAAAAAAAATTTCGCCGATGATTACGATACTGCTTAAAGGGACACTGAAGAGAAACCATGAATTGGTTTGGATTGACAAAGTGTGCTCGGAGAACTCTTGTGTAGTTTATTTTACCACCATAGGTTTATTATTTACAGGAGAAAACCAAGTTCAAAGTCTCGCGCCAAACTTTGTAATTCGTGACGTAAAAGACTTCAAAGAGCATTTAACGTTTTGGCGCCACTGGCTCGACGAAATTTCCACAAACTCGTTATGTCAAGTCTCTGGCCCCTTCAGAGGACAATGTACTTCGATTTAACCGATTAGGAACTACGTAGGCCCAAGCAGGCGCCGTCAAAAATATGTGGCGTCACGGCAAATGATGCGGGAATTCCAGGGTGGCGTCGCCACCTGTATTTTCTTTTTGCGCGTTTTCTCGCTTATTAAACGTCTTCGCGCAGAAAGCATGGTGTTTTTTGGTATCGTGGAAGACTACTTCACTAATGCGAGAAAAATCGCTTTGCTCTTTAGTGTCCTTTTAGTGCGAATTTGAGAGCAGCTTTGTGTTGGGGAAGGCCAACTGTCTGAAGTTTTGGCTTTCTGCAAGGTGTCGACTACGCCATAAATTATAATTTTTGTGAAGGAGGACAGCTCCCACTACGCCATTATTCGTCTTTCTGCGGATAAGAGAGGTACCCGTTACACATCTGTAAAGTATTATGTGCACTTTGTTGATGCTGCATGTAGCTGATGAAGATGAAGAATTAGGGCTTCGCAGTGTGTGGGAAGCATTAAACCACGCACTCGTTGCGCAACTACCATAGTGTGATGACTGGTTGTTGTTTTACTCTTCTGCTACGCTATATTACATGGTTAACGCCCTTCCTTGCCCGACATGACGCCTGTATCGGGTCTTTTTGCAAATGAGTTTCAAGCACCAGGTCGCTCTGTGGTAGAATACTCGACTGCCACGCAGAGGGCGCGGGTACAAATCCAATTTGTTCCTGGGGTTATTTTCTTCGTTTCATTTTAAATGCGAAGCATTTCTTAGCGAACTTCTGCGACTTTGAGCGTATCTATCTATCTATCTATCTATCTATCTATCTATCTATCTATCTATCTATCTATCTATCTATCTATCTATCTATCTATCTATCTATCTATCTATCTATCTATCTATCTATCTATCTATCTATCTATCTATCTATCTATCTATCTATCTATCTATCTATCTATCTATCTATCTATCTATCTATCTATCTATCTATCTATCTATCTATCTATCTATCTATCTATCTATCTAGCCGCCTACGACTTTGTGCTCTCCTGGACGTTTCGTTAATCGGATGTATACCAAAATTGGTGTGTCATAACATGGCCTTATTACGAACATAAATGACAGGTCATATCATCAAAATCATAACACGCATGTCATGAACAGCATGATTTACATTCCACGACCTTAGGCTCTTGCGGCCGTTCCGTTAATTTCATATACACCAAAATTGGTACGACGTGACAAGAATTCATGACGAACATAATGACTGGTCCTAACATGCAAATCATGACGCGCATGTCATGTGCAGCATGATTTACATGACATGGTCTCTGGGCGCTCGCGGCCGTTTAAAGGGATATATACGAAAACTGGTATGACGAGACATTTCTGTATGAAGAACATAACTGACTCGTGGTAACATCAAAATCATGACATGCATGTCATGTATGACATGATTTACATGCCAAGCTCATGGCGCACTCGCGGTCGTTTCGCTAGATTGATATACACCAAAATTGGTATTGCGCGAAGTGACTGTATGAAGAACATGAATAACAGTTGGTAAGATGAAAACCATGACATGCATGTCATGTATGTCATGATTTACATGCCACGCTCATGATGCATTCGTGGCCGCTTCGCTAGCTTGATGTACACCAAAATTCGTATTGCGCGCAGCGACTGTATGACGAACGTAAATGAGACGTGGTAACATGAAAATCATGACATGCATGACGTGTACGACATGATTTACATGTAATGCTCATGGCGCACTCGTGGCCGTTTCGCTTGCTTGATATCCACCAAAATTGGTGTTGTGCTATGTGACTGTATAAAGAACATGAATAACAGGTGCTGGCATGAAAACCATGACATATATGACATGTATGTCATGATTTACATGCCTCGCTCATGGTGCACTTGCGGCCGTTTCGCTGGCATAATATGCACCAAAATTGGTATTGCGTGACACGACCGTATGACGAACGTGAGAGGTGGTAACATGAAAATCATGACATGCAAGTCATGTACAACCTGATTTACATGCCACGCTCATGGTGCGCTAGCGGCCGTTTCGGTAGATTGATATACACCAAATTGGTATTGCGCTAAGTGACTGTATGAAGAACATGAATAACAGTTGGTAAGATGAAAACCATGACATGCATGTCGTGTATGTCATGATTTACATGCCACGCTCATGATGCGTTCGCGGCCGCTTCGCTAGCTTGATGTACACCAAAATTGGTATTGCGCGCAGCGGCTGTATGACGAACGTAAATGAGACATGGTAACATGAAAATCATGACATGCATTACATGTACGACATGATTTACATGTCATGGTCATGGCGGATTCGTGGCCGTTTCCCTTGCGTGATATACACCAAAATTGGTATTGCGCGACGCAACTGCATGACGAACGTAAATGAGAGGTGGTAACATGGAAACATGACATGCAGGTCATGTACGACATGATTTGCAAGCCACACTCATGATACATTCGCGGCCGTTTTCCTAGCTTGATATATACCAAAATTGGTATTGCGCGACGGGACTGTATGACGAACATGAATAACAGGTGGTAACATGAAAACCGTGACATGATGTCATGTATGTCATGATTTACATGCCGCGCTCATGGTGCATTCGCGGCCGTTTCACTAGCTTGATATACACCAAAATTGGTATTGCGCGAAGCGACTGTATGACGAAGGTAAATGAAAGGTGTTAACATGAAAATCATGACATGCATGTCATGTATGGCATGATTTACATGCTATACTCGTGGTGCACTCGCGGCCATTTCGCTCGCTTGATATACACCTAAATTGATATTGCGCGATGTGACTGTATGACGAACATAAATGAGAGGCCTTAACATGCGAATCATGTTATGCATGTCATGTACGGTATGATTTACATGCAACTATCATGGTGTGCTTCCGGCCGTTTTGTTAACTGGATATATACCGAAATTGGTATAGCACGACTCGAGTGCGTGATGAACATAAGCGACAGCTCATGCACTGTATATACCAGAATATGCGTTTCATTGGCATGGTGTATACTAGATTGTGCATGCACGCGTGCATGGCAAACATGCGATATATGGTGGACTAGATGCCATGACATGAATGATTTCATTTGGCTCAAAGACAAACAAGGCGATGTATGCAGCTCTTTGCTGGCTGCTTCGCATTACATCGATTCCCACAGTGCGTGGGATCTGCCGAATTTTTTTTTTTTTCATTTCTATCGGTCACGCCACCGACGACGACGGCGATTCCGTTCAACACAGGAACGGGCGCCTGAGATCTGCGCTCTAAAATAGGTTGCAGCAATTTATATACATCGAGTAAAATGAACGACGGCTGTTCTTCAACGGCTGTTCTTCAACGGCTGTTCGAACGACGGCATTCACTATAATTAGGCGATACAAAGTGTGCAAAATAATAGGCTTTTTCTTGCTTATTCTCTTCGGGAGGACAACTTTTATTGCAGCTGCTTCTCATTGTTATTAACTCGCGTCTGCCGCACTGACATCAGGAAGCTCATAAATTTTTAACTCGAATTTTTAAATCGCCCACGGCGCCTCTCTTGATTGAACGGCCAACGCAAAGTTAAAATAAAGGTAAAGTGAAAAGCAGAGGCGTCGGAATGTAGGCTTTTATTGAACATTAGAGAGTGCCAGGGGAGACAGAGCGGCGTTTATAGGACAGCTTGTCAGCGCTTTTATGAGTCTTCGCGAGTGCTTTGGAACATGTGTAGTTGAACGAGTCCTGAAGCCTTATTGAAAATGCCTTCGGGCACATTGCAAGGCATTAAAAACTGCGTCATACACTGCACAAGAGAAATTCTCTGCTACAAAACCTACATTATTAAGGACGCTGTTTCGCCAGTATCTCGTACGGGCATTTGAATTAGTGGCTTTTGAAAAAAAATAACGCTTAAAGAGGAATAGAAAAACTTTCTTCTTTCACGCAGTGCTCATACGGCGGTAACGTAATATGAGTGTCTGCTTCCCGTGTTGATTATGCGCCAAAACGATTGGCCTTGCATGAGTGAAAAAAATAATTTTTGAACAGAATTATGGTAATGAGCAGCATTCGCCTGTTCGTCACTTAATAGTATAGCAGTCTAGATGTATCCCCACGTTCCATCACATGATGTCAGGCACAAGGAAAAAAAATCACGTTTGTCCTACCTTTTAGGGGCGAAGCTCCTTAAGGCGGCACCCGTTCGTCCCTCGTAGTCGTCGTCGTCGTAGTAGTAGTAGTAGTAATAGTAGTCGTAGTCCGTAACAAGTCTTACGCTTTGACCTCCAAGGTGGTGCCGGTGGGAGATTTTTCCTGTGCGTTGTTGAACAATAAAAAATTCGCAGCGTGCGCCTTAACTAAAAGCCGAATTCTTCTGTCTCTCATTCCCCATTAGCAGCCATTGGCATGTTCCAGTAGGAAACGTTAGGAGAAGTAGAAGTGTAAGTGTTAGCTAAAAGCCGACTTCTTCTGTCTCTCATTCCCATTAGCAGCCATTGTTTACCTCCAAGGTAGTGCCTGGTGAGATTTCTCCTGTGCGTGAATAAACAATAAAAATTTTGTTCAAAACGCCGTTGATTGATGAAATAAACCAACGAAAGACGCCAGATGTTTTGTAAAAGCAAAACGAAAGAACGCCAGATGTTTCTAAAGCAAAACGAAAAGACGCCAGCTGCTTAACGAAAGACGCCAGATTTTTCTAAAGCAATGGTTTTCTAAACAATGAAAATTCACAGCGTACATGTAAAATTAAAGTGAGCTGCAAGTCGTCATAACTCATCGAACCTTTAGTATAAACGCGCCCGATCTCACGTCGGTGATGATGTACTGGGCAGAATTCACGGAAGATTCACGGTTTACCGATGAACCTCCGCAGCTTCGCCCACTCATCATCATTCACTCCGTGGATATGCTGTGATTTTTTTAAGGAGCAACTCACCGATTTAGGTTTTTGCTGTGCAGCGAAACCTGTTGAGGAACGTGTCTTGTTCCTTTGCTGCGTCCTTGTAGTAGCGCTTAAAATATATATATATATATATATATATATATATATATATATATATATATATATATATATATATATATAATATGATATGACATACCACAAGCTCTCACGTTTGTACTCTAAATCAAACCCCAGACGTTGGCATAGGGATAGAGCATCCGCCTCACATGCGGGGTAATCAGAACTGCAACGAACAGTTCCGCGCGCATCATCGTGTGGACGGCTGTGCTTGCATGTACTCATTAACGCTAATGTAAGATACTGTTCGCTTGACGTTGGCTAATCTTAGTTATCGTTGGCGAGCTTGATATTGTTACTACTCTGGCTCAGTGTGTTGCTGGTGTTGCTGACGCGTGGCATATACATATAAAGCTTCGCGCACATTCCCTTGAAATTCGACGCAGTTAATTGTATCTTATAGTCCTTTTTTGGGCAGCTTAGGATCTTTGTGAGACATATATTGTTGTTGTTGGCGTAGTGTGTGTACTTCCTTTCATTGTCAAGAACCAGATCGGTGTTTTCGGTAGCGCTTGCTTACTTCGATTCGATGACATCCTTCCCATTACGCTTTTCTTTCAACTTCCACAGCAGGGCATATCGCGGTAAGAGCACAACTTCATTTAATCTGATTGAATGCCAAATATGAACATGTAACACGGCTAAACGGACGAGCCGCACAGAACACCTGAAACATCACCCTTATCATCATAATTATTCTATCCTATATATGAAAACATAGATGTCGAAATCATTCAATCAATCAGTCAACCGATCAAATGAACTTTTATTTCTCTACTAGAAATATTAGAGTGACGGGAAAAAATGCCGGAAAAACTGCAGCGTCACAATGCTCCGGGCCCCTACAAATTCCAGCAATACATGAGCATAGTACAAAATGTAATTCTGAAGGAAGTAACAAATAATATATAAATTCGGGCACATTAAAGAAGCGAGAAAAGCTTACAGAAAATTAGTAAAGACAGGGAATGGTTTCTGTTTGATTTATTATGATACACAAAGCTTTCAATGGAACACTACGTAATGCAAGAATATTGCAATAATAACAAAATATGACACTTTTAAGCCGAGGCCAAAATCTGCAAAGAGTGAAAAGTACACACAAATAAAATAAATGAGAGTGCATACTTCAATACGACAAGGAGGGCAGCAAATGCTTCATTCAGTTTACTGATCCTAAGGAATTATTTTATCACGAGGGATTTACTTCTCGAAAAACAAAGCATTCTGAGAGAATGAAATATTGATAAGAAAGACAGTGAAGCATCATAACGACAATAAAAAAAAAGAAAGATCATCGCTGGTATATATTAGCACTTGCGGCTGGAGTCGGAATTTTCAGTGTATTACTCGCAAAAAACTTTCGCGTACAATTTTTCTTTTTTTGTTATTGTACTCTCTTCCATATATCCCTTTAGTGGCGATCCCCTTCTTATGCAAACCTAATTCCGACGCGACATTATGGAAACCTATAAGCCTCAAAATGTAATTTCGCGACCGGTATGTTTATATTTCGTGCATCTGCAAATAGAGGTTGCTAAATCTTGCTTTGTTTCCACGAGGATAAAAAAGAAACCTGCGAGTAAAGAGACGCCGTTCGTTTCGATTCGCGCACAGAAGCAAACGAGCTCGGGAAAACGAAGCTGTTTTATGGCGCACTGCTCAAAAACATCGTTGAGATATGTATTATCTTCCCATCGGATGTGTACCTAGGAAGAAGTCTGTATGTATTGTATCCATGAGAAAACACTAATTCCATATCTGAAATGACAATATCCTTAACTTCGGTGCGCGTTTAAAGGTAGTTTTATTCGCGAATAATTTTTTCTTGCAGGCGCTGTGAGTGGTACACATTATATAGCAGACTTCCAATTTCTGATGGCTTAAATCAGCCAGGGCCCAGGAGTATAGGCTGAAAATCCCCTTAAAAGGATGAATAGAATGCTTGTATTTGCTGTGCCTGGAAACCTAACGTTCTTTGTGTACCCCTGCGTTGGCTGATTGTCAATGCACCGTCGCGCAAATATATACACGGCGAGTGTATAATCTCTGAAGAAAGAAAGCATTACTTCCAGTCCTTCTTTTTTTCCTTTTTTTCTGCATCTTCTTAACATGACGTTTCTTCGAAATAGCGATGACTTAGTGAAGTTAAAACCTGAAACCGCACTGGGGGAAAATGCGTAAGGAAGCAAAACAATAATTTAAGACTCGAAAGTCGCCATTCTACAATGCGTCGTAAAAAACTAAAATAATAAAATATCGAAAACTGTCCATTACGGAGAGCCCTGGCAACGTCTAAACTTGAGCGCGCATCTCTGAAAAAATTTACTTATTTGTATAATCGTTCTTTCGTTTGCTTGTTTGTTTGTTCGTATGGTTGTTTGTGCCGCTTTTTCTCTCTTGTCATCTGCTTTAGTTTGTTACCTATGGCAAGGTTCTGTTTGTAATTACAATGCCCCAAGCATCATTTCATAAAGAAGAAGGCTTCATTTTCTTTAATATGCCTCTCACTTCGTTTGACATAAATCTTGCAACGTTTTTTTAAAGTGCGGAGCACTTTAGGGGCCCGGCCTGTCGTATGCTGTCGTATGCTGTCATCATACGCTGTCGCAGCTTGGTGCAGCGAAAAACAACGTATAAAAATAGAAAGAAAGGAGGCAAGTGAGAAATAAAAAAAAGACAGAAAGAAACGGAAAAAGAGAAAAAGAAAGAGAAAGAAGAAAAAAAGAAGGCTGCCCAGACCCGCACTTCCTTCAGGCTTGACACCCCTAGTGCGAAACTGCCTTAATTTCTTGTTTCCTGCTGCGTTCATCTCTCGTTTTCTCGACTTTGTGACAACACAAGACAAGACAAGAAAGGTGCAACATCCTAATTCTGTGACGTAGTTTTGTCGCAGCGTGTACGTACTACACTTTCCATCTCAGAGTAGCGCAAGTGTTTCATTGGTACCCAACTCTCTACATGTGCCGGGCAGGGTTGCGTCAGCCATTCGAAAAGAGGTCATAAGACGGGTAATGGGGCCAATCCTCTGCACTCCAAACTTCATTGTTCTTTGCTTCTGAGTAGAACAAGCCTGAGCCCCGTTACAACAAATAAAAGAGCAGAAAATAAAGTGACCGTTGCTCCTATGTCGTCACGGGGCGAGACAACGGCCAGGACATTCGGACGACTCATAATCCAAAGCTGAGTCGCCCGAGGTCAGAAAAATGAGTCAGCACGAGCATTCCGGAATGAAACACTCAAATAAAAAAAATCTTAAAACAAGCTTAAATATAGGCGAATTTTAGGCCATTTATTCTTGAGTTTTATGATTATTTTTATGTTCGTTAGTTTTCTTTACGGCCCACTACGACTTGCAATCTGGGGTTCAGTGCCTCGATATGGCTTCAGGCAGTAGCAGGCAATAACGAGCGAGGGCTGTAAAAAAGAGGGTGGCCTATATATTCCGCAGAACGAACGCGCAATTTGCGAAATTGTCACGCGAATAGAGCTCTTGCCTTTGACTGCATAAGATTAGAAATTCATGGCTCTCATGCGTTTCTCCTTATTATGCGAGGTGCAACGAATATCCAGAGCGCAGCGAGGATTCAAATGTGTGGCGTCACTTTTTTTTTTTTTTTTTGCTTTCGGTCGGAGCAATTTTACAGAACTGAAAACAAGGCAATGAGGCGTCCTCGACCTTTTTATTATTTTCCATGGCCTTACTAATGCATTCACCCTCAGTGTCACGAACACCCATACGTGCGCACCAATGGCGTAGCCAGCGGGGAGTTGCACTCCAAGCCCGTGCCCCCCCACCCCCGATTTTTTTTTTCCGCCATGGTATACAGAGCACAAAATGACACTCAACCACACTTACCTGCCCGGACCCCACGTCGGATCAAGGGCGTGCCCCCACCCCGAAGAAAATTTCTATCTACGCCACTGGTGCGCACTTTATTGCGCACTTTTCGGTGCGCAGGCACCAAAAAGTGCCTGCGCACTTTAGATGCCTCACGAAGCGCGAAAATATACCGTCGGCATCCCGCGGCGTTGGCGTCAACACGAGTGACTGAAAAAATCATCACGTGACTTCACTATACGACGTCATCATGACGTCCCATAAACGTGACCTCACATGATGACGTTACATGACATAGCCGCTTAGTCAAAGGTGGGCCGATCACGGAGGCAGCGCAAAACCAGGTGCGATGCAGAAACCTTGCAATGCCTCCGATCTTGGAAGCAGTGCAAAACCACGTTAGATGCAGAAAGCTGTCGAAATGGCGCGGGGGAGCATCAATACAGTGAATTATAGAAGAAAGCGCAGAAGAAAATGGCTTTCGCCTTCGAGTCGTCTTAGACGAATGTATAAAGAACCCTGTGAGTTTTTCTTTGGTATTGTCGTCCGGGACACCATTTTAGAATTCAAGACTGCCAATGAGACGTCCAATGAAACATAAAGCAGTTAAGAGTAAAACTTTAAAACATGCATACATCTTGACACGTACATTGAGTGGCTTTCTATGTGTTGCGCGGCTACAGTGTGTATCGCCTTTATTTGCGCGCAGCGAAGGATTCGAGGGTGGCGGACGAAGACGTCCTGCTCGATTGGAGCTTGTCTCGGTTCTGTTGTCAGCCCGGCTGTTGCGTGTCGGCTTGTTGTCCTAATATCGGTCGCATTTCGATGGAGGCGAAACGGTAGAGGCCCATGTAATGCTCGATGCACAGTGCACGTTAAAGAACACCAGATGGTCGAAATTTCCGGAGCCATCCACTACGGCGTCTCTCGTAATCATATCGTGGTTTTGGGACGTAAGATCTCAGATATTATTATCATTGTCGTTGTCCTAATATTACCGTGACAAACTGGCCTGGGCGCTGGGTGCCATCCTTATGCAATGATTCAATCCACAAGACACCTCAAGTTGGTGCCACCGTATCCGCGACGCAGGAAAACCGGGCACTTCGCCGCAGCTGCCGCGTACAAGAACTATACGCCTCCTTAATTTGGTGCATTTAGCCATTGTCCGGTGCATTGTCATATAAATAACACAGGCCTAGTACACAACACATAGCACGTTTTAATATGTCACAAATAGGGGGGATTGCTGACGTACCTTAAATGTTAGTATAATAATTCTCAGGGTATTACGGGCCAAAGCCACGATATCATTACCGGGCGCGACATTGTAGAGGGCTTCAGATAAATTGAGCCGCCTGGGGTTCACTGAAGGGGCCATGACACGGTCACCCAACAGTTCGCGGCTTTCAACAAAAAACAGATCTACAGGGTCTATTCTGGTAGTACATATACGAAAAATGGACTGTGAGTATTTCAGTGCGAGATGTCGTCGCCGGCTATAAACCCCCACCCACCGCCGGCGACCACCATTTCGCCATGGCGTGTGTGACGTCATGTCCTCCACGGAGCGAAACCCTTGTCTTCTAACAAAGTTTTGAGCCGCCGCAAATCGTTCACTTTCAACTACAGTGAACTAGAATATACTCTAGTTCACTATACTTCCAACGCTAAGGTGAAGAAAGCTGAAGTAGCTCGATTGCACGTGCAGCTGACCACTGAACAAAATCGTTCGCCGGAATGCAGACGCTCGCTAAGCAAGCAGCTTGTTACGTCACAGCTCGCGAGTGCGCCAGTGTTGCCCGATTCTCATGCCGCCCACGTGTTTATAAAAATATTCAGTTATAGGTTAGGTGCTCGACCATGGATGAAAGAACTTTATTGTTTGTCCGGCAGATTAACGGCCCGGGCTCAGGTCTCCCATGTCGGGACGTGAAGGCCTTGCCTCTCCGCCGCTTCACGGGCCTGCTGGACTGCCCAGAGTTGGTCGGCGAGCTTGGAGCTGCGCAGAGCGGCTTCCCACCTCGCCGACAGAGCATCGGGATTAATACGTTTGGCTTTAGCCTCGCATTCCCAGAGCATATGCTTAAGCGTAGCTGTGTCTGTCTGGCAGACCTTACAGATGCTGGTGTTATAGATCTCGGGGTATATTCGGTGATATAACAGTGGATTAGGGTAAGTGTTCGTTTGCAGCTGTCTCCAGCAAATGCGCTAAAGTTTCGCCGGCTTGTTTGTGAACGCACAAGAATTTAACAACATGACACAGATTATGTCGAAAGTTGGGTGTCGTGGCCCCTTCAACGTGTACTGGCGTCGCACAGCACACCTCTGTACCCTAAATAGATGTGATGAAGATACCAAACACAGCAGTGTTGCTCGACAGCACATTTTGCAAGCAACATTTTCGACGAGCTAAGGTACAGCTAGCTGTGATGGTACCAAGGCCCCTTTTGTGAAAGTAAACAGCGCACGCATTCAGGACTTCAGCGGCGCGCAAAAAATTTCAATCTTGCGCCCTTGAAGCTTGCTTAGCAAAATTTATAAAAAGGTGAGAAAAAAAAGGTGACATAACTCATGCGCCAGAGCTTTGCTATGAAGCGTTGCGAAAAAGAACGTGGAAATAATATCGGGGAACAACGCGCAAGAATGCTTTCGTTCTTAAATTTCGACTGTTCTTTCGCAAAAACGTCCAAACACAAGGACCGGCCGCTTCCTATCTTACGGAACTTCGCTTCATAAAATCGATGAGTTCCGTAAAATAAACAAAAATAAATTGAACGTCCTTGCACCTGAACCAATTCGAGCAAGAAACTGGCACAGATAGCTTTTGATCGCTTCATATTTTCAGTGTTTCTGATTGAAACGTGGAGTAGCTAGAAGAAAATAAACAATCCCGTTGAAGGTTGCCTTCGTGCAAATATTCTGAGGCACATGGTGGCGCGTTCGCAATTTCTTTGCCCGACACCTGGGACTCGAACTTCGTGTGGAATTGTATCGCAATCCCATTGGCGCAGTGCGTTCCAGCGCTGCATTGTAAATAACGCATAGCTGTATAAGTTTAATCAAAATGTAGATAAGCAATCGCGAGATCTCGGGCAGGAGAGTGTACCGAAATAAACTAAACACCCACCATCTCTGAATAGCGGAAGACCCGAGGCACGAGTCCCCGAAAACGTCGACGTCAGCGTTCTCTATGCGGAAGTTTCGACACCAGTGACAATGAGGTAGGCTTCGAGAACCCGTGCTGTTTACCGTCTACCTGCACTTCCTTGGATAAAACTCCTTATAGAGCGGCGAAAAAAAGACTCCTTATAGAGCGGCGAAAAAAAGAAAACGCGGGACGACTTTCCCTAAGGACAAGAATAGAAAATTATTGTCGAAATACGACCTGCACTAGTGGAAGGCTTTTAATCATGTCCCATTGCTTGCTATCTGCATAAACTCCAGAAATAACGGTAGATATTTTTTTGTATATAGGTGTTTGAACTCTAGAATTTATGTAATGCCCGCTATTCTTCCAGATCGTGGTTTACATTATTGTCGTACTAACGCAATATTCAACGGTTCATTGTTTTCTTCAACTTCTGATATTTTGGCGACCTCATTCCCATGCCGTCGTGTATTGGCTATTGGGTTGGTTCCTCATTCTTGAAAATATAGAGAAAGACAGGGTAAAATAAACTTCATTCGCTTCAAATTCAGGTCTTATCGAAGCTTCCTGTGGTCGGGAAACCAGCTACCTGCGAAACGCTTCGCATAATGTTACTTCCCACTGCGCGTGGGATCTGCGACGTTTCCATCGCAAACGAGGACTGTCTCGCGCTTGACGTCAAGCTAAAAACAATAAAAAAAAGCTTCACTGAGAGGAAACCCGATCGATCCCGCCTGTCTTACCAATTTCGCAAATGACGACGCGCGACTCAAACGTTCGAATGTTCTTTTTTTTCTTCATTGGGTACAAAGCGCGTGGTAGGACTCACTTCATTGAAGAACTTGCTGGAAAAAAAGAATTGTACGCAAATGATGAGTTGCTTCGCTTTCAAGACCCGTCTGGTAAAGCGCACTATTACCTGACTGAACGCTTTGTTCGTTAAATGGGACCACGAAATTGATTTCGGTAGTATGACAGCGCTCGTTGACAAGCATTTCAAAAAATGTGTTGCGCATTTCTGAGGGATTAATGAGGGCGTATGCGATGACGTTCAGTACGGGGTCGTCCCAAAGAGCGCTTCGACGCAGAAATATAAAACTCTGCCGTAAAAAAAAAAGAAAAAAAGAAAAAGAACTGTTACTACGGTATTGGACCTTGTTTTTTGAAGCAGACTTTCACGTGTTTTCGCAATGTAAGCTTCGATATGAAATTCTTGACGTTTGTAAAGCATATAATATATAGGAGAGGCCTTTTCCCTGCAGTGGGCGTAGTCAGGGTGATGAAGATGGTGATGGTAAAGCGTATCTCAGGGGCCGTGAAAAAACAGCGCTTCAGATGGGATGGTGAGGGGACAGGGAATGCTGTATGTGAGTGTATGTGGCGATATGTGTATCAATCATCCCTCCCACCCCCGCATTCTCTCAAAGAGCGTTATACCACGAGAAAAAAAAAAGGGGGGGGGGAGGGGAGTATAAACGTGTTTTGCACATTTGTGAAGGCAAATAAAAAACCGTTCGTTTTTTTCTGTGAGGATTAGAGGCCGGATTTTTAGGCACTAAAAAAGCGCGTTTTAGGCGCCAGAGATAGGCAGGCAAAAGAACGTTGAAGGTGCCAAAAATAGACACGCAAACACGTTTTAGGCCTCCACTGTAATAAATGTAGGCACAATGAATTCTTACATAAATGCTAAAAATTTCAAAAAGATGTGCGCGACCTGTATCTACGACAGAAAAGCCAAAAAAACATGGCTGATCCCTCCGTCATAGGAATCGGTATAACACGAAAGTGAAACGTGTCTTCACAGAAGTAGTGCTTATTGTGTAGTGATATATGAGAGCTTGTACAATGTCTATTCGTGTTTGGCAGCTCTAGCACTGTTTCACGTGGATGCATCCATATTGACGACATGTCTCTATCGCGACGACTAACGCCCATGATCATGATTAAACAGTTGTGGTAGCTGACGTTGTGAACATATATTTGGACACAGCTAATCGTGAGAGAGAGAGAGAGACATAACTTTATTTGTGTCCTTGCTGGGGCCAAGGGAGGCGGGGGCCGGGAGACTAGCCCTACCGGAGTCCCCCTTCCTCAGGCGGCGGCCAGACCTTGGGTCTTGGCGGCGTCTTCGGCCAGCCGGACTGCCCAGAGTTGGTCATCCGGGCACGTGCTGAGCAGCATAGCCTCCCACTGCTCGGGCGTGGTTATCTTAAGTTTAGGGTTTTTGCTGTGTTCGTGAATCCCGCGTAAGGATGATATCAACAATCTCATAATCAACACTGGTACCCGGTATGCACTTCTTCAAAGCGTCTTCAATTAAGGAGAGAAACGACACGGGGTGCGCTTTCTAGCAATGGGTGACTGACGCCTGCGCTCATGCATACACTACCACACACTGCGCTTCAGAAACACGGGAGGTAGAGGTTCGTAGCCTGAGCCGCAACCGCGTGCGTCCCGCTGGCCTCTGTCTCGCAGGCGCTGGTCTCGCTCCACCAAGGCACGACATTCACCCGTCGAAATCGCGTTCTTTCTGCAACGCGTATTGCAGCAGTTTTGTTAGTCGGTGCTCTCGCAATCGAAGCAGTCGGCGGCGGAGAAATCCCGTTGGTGCATGTGGAAGCTGCACTACTCTGATGAGCCGACGCACGCTAACAGGAAGCGAAAGGCAAAGAACGAACTGCGTCAAGGGTGCCTCGGCGATGCCAGCGCGCCGACGAACACCGAGACGTTTTAGCCATGACCTCCGATATCGCACGCAATCTCGGAGTAAGCGCTAGTAAACGTCGATCTTGAACCATTACTTCTTTTCACCTCTCACAGACGGCGGAACCGCCCCGCTCCGTCCCGCCTACCTACATCGCCAACAGAGAGCACCGTGCGAAAGAGAATGTGTGAAAGACATAAGGCGCGTTCGCGCCGTGTCCTGCATCTGCCGAGTTAGCCTAGCCGGTAGGGCTTCGCGCGCTTGCCGTCGCGGGCGCAAGGTCGTGGGTTCGATTCCCAGCGGGTGACCTTTTCCTTGTTTTTTTTCTTCCTCACCTGTTGACGTCCATTTTATCAACGTCATATCCGTGACGGATGTACTTGGTGGACCCCGGCATAAAACACTTTCGTGTTAAAAATTTATTGTTTATGACTGATGCCACAAAGGCGCCAACTGTTGAACATATATAGCCATGCAATGGTCCTGTGTCCCACACGGTTCGCAGAAAATAGTCTCTCATTTTATTCTCTAGCATGGTGAGTCTAGTGTACATTGTGGAGTGAACACACTCCTCAATCTCTTTCTTTTCGCCATGGCTGAAAAGGGCAGCGCAGGAGCAGATGGCCAGACCGCTAAAAGACTAGAAGGGAGGAAGGCCTCGTATTGGCCCGTTCTAATAGCGTGGGGTCAATTTCTCCCATGTCGGTGAACAGCTTAAGAAGTAAATTACTAACAAAACAAAAGCGGCGGGCTCGTCACATTTTTCTTTCTCTTGATGTTCACTCTCCTCTCCCCTGACGGCTCTCCACGGTTTCTCATTCGCCAACCGCTTAAGCGTCATGTCAGGCGGCGTATGGTGGCCGGCGCGCCCCATTTCACCGCTGCTAGCGTTGTTTTCCGGAAGTTGGTTGGACTAAAACCCCTAAAATTAGCGAAAGGTTTTCATTCAGCCGCCGCGCCCTACGATAGGCCGGTTGGCGATACGTGACCGTTTCGCCTTCGCGCCCCACCCCAACGGTCCAGCGGCGGCAGTGCTGTGCCGGTGCTATACTACGGTTGTCTGTGCGTGCAATCGTGGGGTTGGACCATTTTCGTAAGCAGAGGGTACTTCACGCGTTTCTCGCATTGCTGTTGCAAACTGGAAGTGCATATGTACCTGATGTACCTGATGCTTGAGTAGACGCAGGCATTTTGTGTTTGAATTGAATGCTTGGAACGTGACGTGCTAGTATGCCGGTCTTCTGTTGCCTCACCGCGCGGACGACGGAAAAAAAATTTTCTTCGCCACGGCCAGGGAGGCAGCGAAGGCTAGAGGGTTCCTGGAATGAGGAGGCTTCCCATCTACCATAGAAGCGGAACTAGCACCGCGATACCGTTTCGTACAATAAACGTTTATTCCTCCTCCTCCTCCATCGTCGCGGTGACGACAATATATGCTGAAGGAAGGTAAGGGTCCAAAAAATTCAAAGTTCAAGCCGCCTTTCGCCTGGCCGGCATGCTTTTCTTCGCCACGGTGGCCTAGTGGTTAAGGTGCTCGAATGCTGACCCGCAGGTCGCGGGATCGAATCCCGGCCGCGGCGGCCGCATTTCCGATGGAGGCGAAACTTACCTTTAGGTGCGCGTTAAAGAACCTCAGGTCAAAATTTCCGGAGCCCTCCACTACGGTGTCTCTCATAATCATACCGTGGTTTTGGGACGTTAAACCCCAACATTTATTATTATTATGCTTTTCTTCGTGCATATGCATGAGCATGATCGCAACAACGCTATTATTGTTTCAGCATTCTTTATGCTGTAGATTTGTGGGTAGTGATCATTGTAGAGTGATGCCCTGTATTTCTCACAATAATTTACTCGGGACCCCAATACAGCTGCGTTTGTTTATCTTACTGGGACGTCTTCAATACTAAAAGCTCACAAGGAAAGGACCATTCTGGACTATTTTATTGCCACACCTTGCCATGTTTTGCCGCACTGCTATGCGCGAGGTCGACCAAGGCTCATTCATTGAAGCATTCCGCGTGATATCTTCAGTGCTTTAGGCGAACTCGAGTAAATAATGGTGCAAGGTACCGAGTGAAAAAGACGGAAACCATATGCCGCACCGAGCATCATTACTCATCGGCTCATCGGCTCATCGACCCTGCAAGCGAATGAGGGGGAATCACTGCTCACAGCAAACGTTCCAAAGAAAAAGCTTGCTACGACTGACTGCAATAAAGCCCATTTTTAATTAAGTGCTCTTTTATTCTCTTGCATCTGTACAAAAAGTCACCTAACTCAGCTTTCCTGGTCATAGTTTAGTTTTAGGGCCTGTAGGTGTATAGATACACACTTAATAAGGTCCCGCTTAAGGTGCTAGATATAGCCAGGAAACCGGACACTTTTCGTCTAGTTTCCTCGATATAGCCAGCATTTAGCCTGGACATGATTAAGAGTGTGTCCCAAATTTATTTGAAATTGCATAGGGAAACATTGCAACATACCTTTCTGCGGGACATAGAAGTGGCGGGGGTAGTAAAAGGGGGGCGGCTTTGAATAAATATATTTTTTAAGCAGATAAACATTAAAATGGGCGAGACACTTGTTGGGCAGACTGTATTTCCTAGATGTTGAAAGGTACTCTGGTTGCTGACATTCCACACAGGCAGTTCAACTCTTTCTCCTACGTAAATCTGTTAGAATACTTTTAAAACACAATAAGTTTAGTTATATAGTACCGTGTAACCGCAGGAATAATTCCGAACGCTAACAAACACAATGGAACCAATAATTCATGCTATCGAAGTGGGGCGATTGCAACGCAAGGAACAATATGGGCATTTGCCTAAAATCCGGTCTCTACTGATGATGTACCAGTCATCCCATTTCCGTACGCTCCGGCATGGACCAGTTTCAGGTTTCCCATCATCAAAATAATTGTGTCTTACAAGATAAGAACCTCGCGCTTGTGTCCCGGGAACAAGGAACGAAACGGAATATTTGTTTAGAACCTGAAACTTCCTTCCTAAAATAGGTCTTCGATCGCCTGTCGGAGCCTCCGTTTCGAAACACTATATATTCTGCGCCTACTTATATTCTGCAAACGTTGTTGCTTTATAGGTTCTGTATATACTGTGTATTCTGTGGATGCTATATATATTCTGTGTATACACTATATATTCTGCAAACGTTGTTATACGGCGTAATTTTCTTCTGTAAAAAACGCTGTAGTGCTATTTCAAGTTAATAAAGGAGCGCTATTTTCGCGGCCAACGAAAGCTGATCGGTAAAAGCTGAAGTGGACCTCTCCTCAAGGAGACTATTTTGATGAATTTTAATATGTATCTATCGCATCGATAAAATAGTTTTAACCAGTGTAATTACTTCGCGGGACAAATCCTGCATAAGACATAGACAGAAGCGTTAATGTGTATCTCGTTGTTTTATATTAGTGTGTCTTTGTCGCTGCCATCGTTTACATACCTCGACATGGCTTCAATGAAAATTTAGTCGGGTTGATGGAAGGATATATGGGTCGCACAAAAAGTGTGTACCTCCTATAGCCATGTCTCCAAATAAACCCCTTGGTAACTAGACCTCAACGCCCACCAAGTAACCGAGTGGGCTGACGCCCGTGAAATCCAAGCCACTACGCTTGTGAATATCTTGTCCGGCTAACTGCGCCCACCACAGCGCCGATGCTCTTCTGTTTATTCTTCTTCCTGCTTTGTAGATCTTGGTGCTTTCCTGGTTAAAATCCCTGAACTCGCTTCTCTCCCTTACATTTTGAAAGCCGAGCCGTGTGTTTCACAAGAAAACGCTGCTTACAAATAATAACTTTAGAAACCCTCCCTATAATAGCAGTCGCCTTTCGGAACAGCCTTAAACGAGGAACCCGCAAGTGAGGCATTCTGGGTAAAGACCCACCCACTCGGACGCGCTTCTGACGTCATAACGCCCACGTTACGTGCGAGACTTGTGGAGGAAATTGGTTGCTGCCGTATCGCTTTAATGCAACTTTAGGGTTTTTTCATCAAGGGCGTGTCGGTGTTGGCAATCTGTGGTGGCCATGTTGTTTTGGTGGCGTCTGTCTAACCTGTTGTTCATTTACGCGATAGAGTTCAAGAGCTCGTTTCGCAGAAATTTCGGTGTCGGCGTCGGCGTCGGCGTCGTTGGTTGTAAGCGAAAAATTATCGTCTTGTCCGTGCCCGAAAAAAGTGAGAAAGATGCAAATAAATTAAATAATAAAAAACTAATAAAAGCAGGTTTCGTACCGCAGAGACATGCTACTACTTGAAACTTCTTCGGGAAAAAACACTATAAGAATGACATGTAGGGGAAGGAGTCTCCTTAACGCATGTAATATTGCGTGGCAGAAGCGTAGAATCGCGCCAGGCATCAAAACATGTGAATATCGCAAGGAGTGGGGATTTTTTAAAGGCCCACCCACTACAAAGCGCTCAGACATATTTAATCGTCATCAGCTGCAAGCGAGCGAGCGAGCGAGCGAGCAACTTTATTCAAAAAGACCAAAGGGATCGGGATCAGGGGTGGAAGCTGCAAAAGCATCAACAAAGGGAGCAGCTGCGTAGGTTCGCATGTTGCATTACGGACGCATAGTCGGCCCTTCGCTGATTCGCAAAAGGAAGAATTATGGCGTAGTGGGCACTTAACAACTGTACTTGCAGTCGGCATTCTAGGACAGTTTGAAACGGGCAATGTTACGCGCACAGTCATTCGTTTCCTTACGGCACGGTTGAGGCATGCACCGAGAACCGAAGCCAGGCTAGCAAAAATTACGCTATCGCGTTCTACACTTGAAGGCGAAACTCAAGCGTTCTCCATGTTTTTCTTCAAATGTTTGCACTTTACTACGTACTTTTCGTTTTGCGTGAAATTTACGTTTACCATTTGCTCGCAGCAAAAGCTTAGCCCATTGTGAAAACCAATATGCGAGATTCGCCGCCTAACACTCCGGGTTCGTATCGGTAGCCGCTTGAATAAAAATACCCAGACATCCTTACAAATTATTGGCATTGGTGTCGTAGTGTACATTAATCGTCAACGACTTAATTATTCCACGAACCTACGCAGGTCTATTCGCGCCACCTCACCGCTTCTTTCGTCCATAACCCTCTTCAGCTGCAAAAACAACACCAGTACAAGTAAAATCCACTTACGAGCGATGGAGTTCGCGTAGCCTTTTGAGCCCTGTGGCCACCCACTCATTCTAACTAGGAGTGCACAACACTTACAGGATTAGGATGGTGCGGCCTACAACTCATTACTTTTGCTTGTCTTGATCATTGGCTTAAATATTTTTAGCCGCAGAACCCCCTGACACTTGGGAGCTCACGACCATTGACCGAAAGACTATACGGAACCAGCTATCTCTCTCTCTCTCTTTTTATATATATATATAAAGACTATACGGAACCAGCTATCTCTCTCTCTCTCTTTATATATATATATATATATATATAAAGAGAGAGAGAGATAGCTGGTTCCGTATAGTCTTTCGGTCAATGGTCGTGAGCTCCCAAGTGTCAGGGGGTTCTGCGGCTAAAAATATTTAAGCCAATGATCAAGACAAGCAAAAGTAATGTGTGTGTGTGTGTGTGTGTGTGTGTGTGTGTGTGTGTGTGTGTGTGTGTGTGTGTGTGTGTATGTGTGTGTGTGTGTTTGAAATATCCACTAGTGATCGAGCATGCGCCCCCCTCCCTCCCTCCCGTCATATTTTTTTTACATCTTCTCCGCTATAGAATCCTGCAGCTGCGATTCCTGGGCACCCAAGTGCTGCGAGTCTTTAGATACGTGCACGATTTCGTAGGGCTTTTAGCCTCGGGGTTGCATTCTGAGTTGTCACATATTATCGGTACATTTGAAGAACGTCTTCACCCCCTGCCATAACACATGAAATTTCACATAAGGATTCGCTCCGGTTCAGTAAAAACAGTAACTGCATGCATATTCAATAAAGCATTTCATTAGAAGCGCAAGCGTGCATTCTATTTAGAGGCTGTTCCACCGCCATCTTGTTACGAGTGCTCTTCTGCGAGGTTAACAAGACGACCAAGCTCTAAGCTCGTTACTTTGATGGATATTAATTATGTTTCTGAGCGCTTAATGTCATCCCATATTTCGCGTATTCTTTATCACACCCTGGGGAACTCATCGCGTCCCCATCACCACGGTGTCTTTGTACGCTCGTTGACACCGCCTTATTAGAAAAGACGCCGCGGTTGCGACGCGGCTGGCTGTGTTTACCGACGAATGCAATTTTCTGTAATGAGTCTACGGGGTGAGCGACGGGGCGGCGATATTGCCTTCGTATAGGAAAAGATAGGAATTATTTCGTAAGTCGCTGCGCTTAAGAGGTTGCAGCTAGTACACACTTCTCATTAGATATGGCTCGACGCAGAGATGCTCTTGAGAAAGCCTACATGTCTAGTGCCGTGCAATAAATTTTGTTTCGGGGAATCTGTTCATGTGTTTATTTTTGATAAGGAGGATCTGGGTTACTCTGGTATAGGCAACCTAAGCTATAAGGGATTCATGGGTTGGAAGATAGCCCTATGTATTTCACTCTAACTCCCCCCCCCCCCCAACATGTTCTCCAAGAGTCGTTCATTATGGAAGGTCTGAAGACGTCGCTATAACTTTGAAGGGGAAATTGAAAATCGATTTGGCGACAGCTATAGGCAGCGGTGGTGCAGATCAGGGCAGAAATAGCTTTCCCAATATTTTGAGTCTGCAGTGCCTATCATTTGCACCGATACCGAGCTCCCTCTAAACATGTCGAAGAGCAAGTCGTTACCGAGTTTGCGCGTTCTTCCTTTGGCGATTATATAACCTGTTAGTTTGCGGTAAGCTGAAGGATGCAACAAAAGATCCCTACGCCCCTTTTTTTTTTGTTTTCCTCCTTTTCTAACAGAGAAGCGGTTAAAGCTCGAGGCAAAACGTCCGTCGTCGGCAAAGGACCCTCTGCGCCGTTGCCTAGCAACAACGAAGCCACAGTTGCGCAACACCTAAGTTTAACCTCGCCTCGCCGCGCATTCACCGAGGAGTAGCCGCCACCAAGCCACGCCCACCGACGGAGACAATCTGCGCAGCCGCAGTGCCGAGTTGGCCCGGTGTGGCGCGAGCCGAGTACGAGCGACGAAAGGCCCGCGCCTCTACCGGAGGCGCCACAGCCGGGTCTGCACGTGAGTTTCTGGCGCTGGAGTTTGAACATTCTTGCGTGGTCTGTGACAGGTTGTGGTTCCACTCTGCTCTGTCTACGCCAAGGAAAGACTATAGCATCAGCAAAGAAGGCCCCCTTAAGCCCCTAATATCGATCAGTTCCGCTGCTTCTTAAGCTTTGCACGGCTAGCGTAATCTTCTTCACTTTTTTGTTTATTCGACCTCCGCATTCTTTTAATACCCCTCCAGTATTTCCATGCATTTTTAGAAATCCGTTGTCCTCACACCTACGCTCACTGACGCTATATAGCAGCACTCATTTCTATTTTTGCGGACAGCAGCTTCTAACAGCGACATCATGAGGCGTCAACCACCAAACCTTTATTACTACCATGCAAAGAATGACACAGCGCCTTTCATAGAGATAGGTCGACCCCTCGAGATATTGGCCAGCCTTTCTGAGGCAGCTTTTCCCTCCTTATACAACTCTTAATTTCAGTAATGATATTTACTTTTTTTCTTTAAAGTAAACTTTTTTAATACCCGCATGTCACAAATATAAATCACCCCACGTAGTACTAGAACAAATTGACACTAATGAAAAGCAGGCAGGTTAACCAGGAGGTAAATCCTAAAAGTTTTACTAGTAGATTGAGAAGTTTACAACGCTCAGTCAGGACCGCTAAGCAAGCCTGAAAGCGCAGTCTTGTTATTGGTTCACGCTTCACATTGACAGAACACAACTTTTCATTGTAAGTATGACACAATGTCTGTTGCTTTTTGCTTTCCTTTTTATCGTACATGAACTCTTTCCTTTCTTATCAGTTTATCTATAGAGTAGCATGTGACAGGTCTCTCCCTATAGACCGAGCTCGCAATATGTCGTAAAACATTTTGCTCATTTTTCTTGTTATTCCTTAGGTGTTTCTGCAGAGTGGCCGCCTGGTGGTTCTATGTGCCAAAGGCGGTTGTGTCAAAGTAAAGCCTCGCACCGACGAAACATGACGGGGCCTGAGAATTCTGGAACTGCTGTTTGTCCTACCTCATAAAAGAACAAGGGTGACAAATCGGCACCGGCTTTCCTGTTCGACCCACAAGCTGTCGTAGTGATTTACTGAGTGCCCCACGCTTTTCCAGCGTAATCCTCCCGATACAAGCGTAAGATAAAAAAAAAAAATACGCGCCTCTCCTCTGCTGAAGATAGTAAGAAGCGCTTTTCAAAATATATACAATGTCTTGGTGAAGGTGAAAAGAAATCTCGCTCCATCTTTCTTGTTTCTTTGCTGAACTCGCCAGCCCCCTTTTTTTTCTGACTGCGAAGCAACACGCTACGGCTCCCTGATGCGCAGCTTTGCAAACAAAATGTGAGCCACTTCCATTCGCGTACGTGTACTTTTAGCAACGTCTGTGAAGGTTTACCATAAATCCCCCAGTTCGTTGCCGGAGACGCTAACCTTTCCAAGCGACGTACCGTAAGATAGGTGTCACGTAGCACGTGGCGCCAGCAGGCAAAACAGTGTTCCACACTCGTCGTCATGGCTACGAGCGGCACTGACTCACACTCCCAGGTTTAAATGCACAGGTATACCCGATAAAGTGTACGGGAGGATGGCCGCCGCCGCAGCTGAATTGATAGAGTATCGGACGCGTTATTCGAAGGTTGCAGGTTCGGTCCCTGCCATCGGCAAGTTGTCTTTTCGTCCATTTTAATTTCTTCGCGTTTTTATCATAATTACTACAAATAACGTCCCCTGTTCTTTCCTTGGATTGATTGTCTGTTGGTTGATGTTATGTCTAACAAAGAACACGAGCCCTTAAATTCCCCTTCTATTTCATGTCGTTCCTCTAGTTCAGGTATGTATGTATGTATGTATGTATGTATGTATGTATGTATGTATGTATGTATGTATGTATGTATGTATGTATGTATGTATGTATGTATGTATGTATGTATGTATGTATGTATGTATGTATGTATGTATGTATGTGCACAGACTTAGTCAAGCCGTATGTGGCTTTTCGTCTGCGTTCCTGTTATGTGTACCCTGTATAGGTGCGAAACAAAGTTCAAATAAATCAACTTCAATTCAGTTCGTGTGTGTGTGTGTGTGTGTGTGTGTGTGTGTGTGTGTGTGTGTGTGTGTGTGTGTGTGTGTGTGTGTGTGTGTGTGTGTGTGTGTGTGTGTGTGTGTGTGTGTGTGTGTGTGTGTGTGTGTGTGTGTGTGTGTGTGTGTGTGTGTACGTACACACGTGAGCAAAAGTATACGGACATTGCCGTCCGTATAGCTTTGCCGTCTGTGCCGTATAGGGACGAGCCGTGTGCTATCGAGAGCATTTCTCTGACAAATACCGTCAGAGCAGTGCTATCGACAGCTATTCCGTCAAATCACTGCACAGCAGACGGCTCGCGATTAGACGGCATGGACATCAATTTCGACCCACACTTCCGTGGTCCATATAGTTTTGCTCATGGGTGAACGTACGTACAGAGTTTGTCCGTAAAGTAGTGAGACAGGGTCTGGTTAAAAAAAGGTTATTGATCCGATCGATATATATTAAAATTATTCAAAATAGTCTCATTTGGCGTCGATACACCGCTGCTAACGCGATTCCCACGCTGAAAGGGCTCCCTGAAAGTCAGCTGCCGCGACCGCTTCCGGAGACTGTCACAGCCCGTGGGATGGCGGTAACACGGTCGGAACTGTGAGCTTTCAGGCTTCTCTTGAGCTTTGGGAACAGGAAGAAGTCTGCCGGGCTCATATCAGGGCCCTGATGTGAGGCCCGGCCGATTTCTTCCTGCTCCCCTCTACAAAAGAGAATGTGGATCAAGCATGTGTATACATTTCCTTAAAAACAAAAGCGCCATAAGAGATAGAGGGAGAGAAGAAAGGAAAGACAGGGAGGTTAACCAGACGCACGTCCGGTTTAAAACGCCAGGAGATGGTTAGCTTCCCCATAGGGGTAATAACGCGGAGCCTTCAAGTGATTGTGCCGCACCCGTATTCGAGCACCGAAACAAGAACATCTGGGAGCATAATCGCGATAAACACAGTCGCTCCCACGGACAGAATAAAATAGGGTGCCAAGAAATTATAATACAAGGCCGCAGCTAGCGAAAAACCACAATTAAAGCCACACATGGCAACAAAGAGGCAGCAGACGCTTTTTTTTTACCCTGTTTTGCGTCGCGGCATTTATATGAATTAACAAAGTCCGTGGTCGTGCCGCCCACACTGGCACCCTCATTAGCAGCAGTAACTGCGAAGTCTGAGTTGCGCAAACTCCGTTCCATTAGGACGTCACGTCCGTATTACAGGTGGCGCCTGGGTTCAGAAAGACGCGGTTTGTGCACAGCGCGTTGTACACAAAGCTGTTATGTGTATGGCAGATGAAAAGAAATGTATCATTATAGTCAAGTTGTTACGACAACGAGGAATGGGGCGGCCCCAAGCGCTAATTAAAGAACGAACTCTTCATTACGCCGACTTGTGGTCATTAAAACAGGGAGCACTCACAGTGCCGGAATAGCGGCGAGCACTGTTTTCGGTCGTCGAAAGTCTGAAGCGCGGCTCCCATCATATAACACGTGTAACCGTTGTAGGCGCGCGCTGGCACGCGACGAGCACGAAAAGATATATATATATATATATATATATATATATATATATATATATATATATATATATATATATATATATATATATATATATATATATATATATATAATATGTGTGTGTGTGTATGGCCGTGCATACACATATATATATCGCGTACACATCGCGTGCATCTTGATAAGTATGAGGTAAAAAACGCACGTTTAACGGAAGAGGCATTCATTATTGAGCAAGTCATCTCTGTTAGTCCATCCACGTGCCGTATTCTTGCTGCGTTCAGGTGAGGAGAAGTGAGGATGAGGGGGTATATATATATATATATATATATATATATATATATATATATATATATATATATATATATATAGTGTGTTTGTGATGAAAATGAAGGGGAAAGCAAATTATATACATTTTATATTTCGTTTCCTCAAGGGCGCGGTGCAATACTCGGCCACTCGGCCATAGCGTCCACATTTCGATGTGGGTGAAACTATGCCACATTTATGCAACCTGAGGCAGAACTTTGACTTTACTTCAGGTTGTACGGTGGTGGTTTGACGTAACACGTGACGTTTCTGCCCAGGTCACATAATTTCGAGCTGTTGAGGTGCAAAATACATTCTCTCGTGCTGTGTCAAAAACTGGCAGCCAAGAACACAGCCGAAAAAGTGAAGAAAGCTATTTCATTTAGCAGCAGCGCCGAAACAAAAGAACGAAGGCAACGTACGGTGGTCACCTTAACAACAAAGCTATTAGTCGACCCGTGGCCTCCGCGATCGACACCGGTAGCGCGCGGCTGTTGCCGATCGCGGAGGTCACGGTCGGCCATTCGCCGTCCGTTGGCTTAACGCGGGCATGTCATGCACAGCAGCGCTTGCATCGCGGCTTGCGTTCCAGCGAGGCGGTGATATAAGTCGCGGACAACTTTTCTTGGCAATGAAGCGAAGGCTACAGAGCCACAATGCACGTATCCTACCGCTAATGAATGTAGTCCCACAATTGCGTCCGTATTTTCTGCGTGAGATATATAAAATACTTCTTCATTTTCTACATGTAGCTTTTTGAGGGGGAACGCAGCGCACGCAAGCGAGATATTTGTATTTCTTTTAATTTATACGTTGTCACTTTGCGTTTGTACATGCGCGAAAAAGTCGCGCCTCTTACCCGTACCTTAAGGCTGTTTCACATGCCGCGATTGCAGCGAAGAAAATCGCTCGGTTCGCTCTATTCGCTCTGTTCGCAACCGCCGCTAATGGCGGTTTCGTTTCACATGGACTGCGAATGCTCTGCGATATTCGCTCTGCGACTGGCGCGGCGCGCAAAGCTGCCGTTGTTTGTGGCATACACTGCATAATTTTCGAATGCAATATAACAATCTGTGCGTTATGATATTCTTAACTTTTCATCACCGGTAGCGAAGAGCACGCGTGGTTTGTCATTTAAAAACACTTTCCATTGTAAATTCACTTGAAAATACGCAACAACGGCCTTAACCAAAACAAACTCCTTGGCGCAATTTCGACGGCTCGGCAGGGTCGGCATAATTTCGACGGGTCTCGAGTGAAAAATCACTCCGCCGCTGCGAACAGAGCGAAAAATTTCCAACATGTTGGTCGCTCGCCGCTGACCGCTGCGGCGAGAGCGATCGGCCGTTTTTTTCGCTGCGAGCGAATTCGCAGCCTGAAAATCGCTCTCTTTTGTGTCATGTGAAACGGCCTTTAGACGCTAAGCAGCGTTTGCGTCGAAATGCAACGCTAGCCATCACTTTCCACGGCGTTACGAGACGCGTGCCAAACCGGACTACTTCGCGTAGCAGTACATGTGCAGACGCTCCGCCCCTGTATCTTTCCCTTCATTGCCAAGAAAAGTTGTCCGCGACTATAGTAATGCGCGTTTTGGGCGAGTGGGCGGTTGGAATGGGCCACGGCCGCACTGGAACGCTGCCGTAGCGTTCCAAGGCGCACGTGAATAAGCATATTGTCTCTCTATACACTCTTAAAAAAAAGGGTGTCTGTACTGACTACCTTTGGGTGGTAATCGCCTCGCTACACATATGATGACCTTTTGGGGTGTCAAACGACTCCCTTCGTTCTTCAGACCAACGACTCCCTTCTTCACAATTTGGGGTGTCAAACGACTCCCTTCGTTCTTCAGACCAACGACTCCCTTCTTCACAAGCAGAGAGTCTACGTTACTCCCAACGCAGGAGTCTACATGACTACCTTTTATTTCCCGCTAGTACCTCTAGGTAGTCAGGGTGACCCCTTTGCCATGGTAACGCTGACCCCCACTGGAGCGTTCCTTTGACTCCGTTGTCCTTAAGGACAGTGGTGTACATGACTCCCCTGGCAAGAGTCAGTGTGACCACTTCGTGGTACTCAATGAGACACTCTGCAACAAGTAATGCGTTTATTTCTCTTCTTGGTCGATATTGATGAAACTTGCTGAGTTTAGGTTTACTTATGTGGCGATTTCAAATATGCAATTATCTGGAAGAAAACGCAGTTTTTACAAATAAAAATTTCATGTGTCTTGATGAGCAAGCCTTTCCAAACTTGGAGTTACAAAGTAAATCGACATATCGCTATAGTTAGGGGATAAAAACTGTATGCAATAGTTTTAAAGGAGTTTACTGCGCTGTTCTGGCAAAGGAGTTTACTGCGCTGTTCTGGCATAATGTTCATGAACCCACTAGCCCACATACGAACTCACGTTTTAAACCCATTTGAGTTAAAAGTTACGTAATATTGAACTCTCGTGAGCGAATCACCAGCTAGACATACACTTACTGGTCAATGTTCAGCATACTATGACTATTGTTAAGTGGGTTTAGGACATGCATTCTGGTTATGTTGCATACAGTTCCCATTTCATATTATTGTGATATGCTTACTTTGTAACTCGTGCAGGCCTAACATGGCACATGAAATGTTTGATATACTTAACACGACATATAATAGTAGAAAAATATTTGCATTTTCAAAATCAGCATACAAATACACATAAACTAAACAAGTTTTATAGAGATTGATCAAGAATTTCAAAAGAACTTCAAATCAGAGCGAACACCATTAGGGTTTTTATCTGACAATCGACGAAAGTTGGTGCCGCTACCTCTTGTTACTCAACAAGGCACTTCCACCGGGTTTACTCAAACAGGAACACTGTGGTGGATGCATGACAGCCGCAACAAGTTTTTGTAGCAACTTTACAGTGCTGCATTCGATTCCTCTGGGGGAAATAAAATACTACTCGAAGTTTATATAGATGAGTCTAAGAACAATTTCCGCTCGCGTAAAACAACAAAAAATGTTGATTCTAGAAGAAAGTAAGCCATGCAACACGGAAACAGAAGAGATGCGGACAGCTCAAACGCTAGCGTTTGGTTTGTCTGCGTCTTCTCTTTCACGTCTGCATGCCTTCATCCTATAAACAAACTGAAATTTCTGCGATTCGTAAAATTATTCTTTGAATCGGTTTTAAACACTTCATGCCATTTCATACATGTTCACATTGTAATGACAACCTACTGTTTTATCAGTAAGCACCTAAACTATAGGCACAACATCCTGCGAATAATGCGTAGTCCTTAGCCACGTCACCACAATTGTTAAGCATTTTAATATATATATATATATATATATATATATATATATATATATATATATATATATATATATATATATATATATATATATATATATATATATATCTGTGTGTGTGTGTGTGTTTGACATTTTTGAGCGCGCGAAAGAACATGGACGAAAAACGACGCGGACACAGCGCTGACTTCCAACATATGCTTTATTTTCTACAGTGGTACATATATATATATATAGACAACAAAAAGCAACGCACGCAGGTGCATTGTACAGGAAGGCTTCATGTAAAACCACAAATAAGTATGCATGATAAGCAATCAAACAACCTGATACCGGATTTTTTTTTTCTTTAAGAGATCAAGCGGTCATTCCTGACTACCACTATCGTCTAGTCACCCTGTGGGCCTTGCTTAGAAAGTCTAGTTCTTTTTGGATAGGTCAATTGAAGGTGCACTAATGCACATGTCTCCCAAACTTGCCATCTTCGCCGCTTCAATTATCTCGCGTGTTGTTTGTGCCTGGCTCCTTCCTGTCGCAGTGCACTGCGAATACATGTGATCGCACCCACACTTCCTGCAGTGGAAAGCCACATGTCCCACACCTCCAGTTCGCACGTTATTTGCGTGCTCACGCAGCCTGTCATTGGCACACCGTCCCGTCTGCCCTATGTATTTCTTGCCACAGGACAGCAGTAACTCATAAACGATGTTCTCACATTTAACAAAGCTTTCTTTGTGCTTTTTTTGGCACCTGGGTTTTTCAGAACCACTGTAGGAGGCCTTGCACAGATTATAAAGCTTGTTTGGTGCTGAAAGGACGACTCTTACGTTGGCGTTGTTTCCTATCTTTTTAAGCCTATGTGAGACATCGTGAAGGTACGGTATGACGGCGCATTTCTGCTTGACAGGCTCCGTTTCTGGTGAAGCCTGCTCCTCACCCTCGCGAGCATGTTTGACAGTCTTGAGAAGACCCTCCGCGACAGATGTGACGACATACTGAGGAAACCCCGCCTTTTTCAGGCGGTCAGCTTGCGCCTGGAAACTACACGAACACTTGTGAGGACATGAGCGGCGAAGCGCATTCATTAGGGTTAATTTTGCAATACCCCTTTTAACTAGCTTGGAGTGGCCCGAAGAAAACGGCAGAAGCGGCTTATTGGCCCTAGGCTCGTACGACCAGCAGACCTGGTCTCACTCGAAGAATATTCGTAAGTCAAGAAAACGCAAGGCGTTGTTTTGCGGCATTTCATGCGTGACTGCGAGCGGTTGCAGGAAACGCGTGAACAGATCAAGTACGTTTGAAGAATCATTGCCAAATTCGCCTGGACTTGATTCTAGAAAGACAACGTAGTCGTCTACATATCTAAACACCTTCTTCACATTTGTGCCTGTCAGCTCTGTTTCTAGTTTCTAGTAACAGGCACAAATGTAAAGAAGGTGTTTAGATATGTAGACGACTACGTTGTCTTTCTAGAATCAAGTCCAGGCGAATTTGGCAATGATTCTTCAAACGTACTTGATCTGTTCACGCGTTTCCTGCAACCGCTCGCAGTCACGCATGAAATGCCGCAAAACAACGCCTTGCGTTTTCTTGACTTACGAATGTTCTTTGAGCGAGACCAGGTCTGCTGGTCGTACGAGCCTAGGGCCAATAAGCCGCTTCTGCCGTTTTCTTCGGGCCACTCCAAGCTAGTTAAAAGGGGTATTGCAAAATTAACCCTAATGAATGCGCTTCGCCGCTCATGTCCTCACAAGTGTTCGTGTAGTTTCCAGGCGCAAGCTGACCGCCTGAAAAAGGCGGGGTTTCCTCAGTATGTCGTCACATCTGTCGCGGAGGGTCTTCTCAAGACTGTCAAACATGCTCGCGAGGGTGAGGAGCAGGCTTCACCAGAAACGGAGCCTGTCAAGCAGAAATGCGCCGTCATACCGTACCTTCACGATGTCTCACATAGGCTGAAAAAGATAGAACAACGCCAACGTAAGAGTCGTCCTTTCAGCACCAAACAAGCTTTATAATCTGTGCAAGGCCTCCTACAGTGGTTCTGAAAAACCCAGGTGCCAAAAAAAGCACAAAGAAAGCTTTGTTAAATGTGAGAACAACATCGTTTATGAGTTACTGCTGTCCTGTGGCAAGAAATACATAGGGCAGACGGGACGGTGTGCCAATGACAGGCTGCGTGAGCACGCAAATAACGTGCGAACTGGAGGTGTGGGACATTTGGCTTTCCACTGCAGGAAGTGTGGGTGCGATCCCATGTTTTCGCAGTGCACTGCGACAGGAAGGAGCCAGGCACAAACAACACGTGAGATAATTGAAGCGGCGAAGATTGCAAGTTTGGGAGACATGTGCATTAGTGCACCTTCATTGACCTATCCAAAAAGAACTAGACTTTCTAAGCAAGGCCCACGGGGTGACTAGACGATAGTGGTAGTCAGGAATGACCGCTTGATCTCTTAAAGAAGAAAAAAATCCGGTATCAGGTTGTTTGATTGCTTATCATGCATACTTATTTGTGGTTTTACATGAAGCCTTCCTGTACAATGCGCCTGCGTGCGTTGCTTTTTGTTGTCTATATATATATATACCACTGTAGAAAATAAAGCATATGTTGGAAGTCAGCGCTGTGTCTGCGTCGTTTTTCGTCCCTGTTCTTTTGCGCGCTCAAAAAGTCAAACATGAATTACCAGCTTGCCGATGCCTACGCTCTCTCAATATATATATATATATATATGTGTGTGTGTGTGTGTGTGTGTGTGTGTGTGTCTGTGTGTGTGTGTCTGTGTGTGTGTGTGTGTGTGTGTGTGTGTGTGTGTGTGTGTGTGTGTGTGTCATTCCATGCCAAGTGTCCCAGACGTGGCGCTCGCACATCACAGATTTTGCTGATAAAATTTGTGCCTTTTTCCTGTGCCACATGGAGTATTGTGGCAAAACACTTTTGGTCGAAAAAAATTTTGACAATCATGGCACCCCCTCGAAATTCGCTTCTATTTATTAAACTGTACCTAATAGAAAAATGTGTATAAAATCTATTTTTGTGTGTTGAGCTACGAAACCGCGCTTGCGCTATCACAGAGGTTCTGTTTAGTTGTCCCATTCATTATTTCCGATTTTTTTTGTGTTTCACTACCAGCTACGTAGCTTCAAAAACTACAAAAATCTTCGAAGTTCGTGAATTTTTCTTGAGCTATTTGCAACTCACCCTAACCAATATTAATCATAGCCTGATTTCCAGGAAAGTGTATTTTAGTACAGAAATGTTTAGTGGTAAAATAGACTTCAAATCTTTCCGAAAAAATTGTGATATTTGAGAAAATGTACGATTTGTCACATGTTTGACCGTATTTTTCATACTGATGCGGTCAAAGTAAAAATCCTCGTCATGTGGCGTTTGATAGAAGACTTCATCGTGAAGTAACGAAGAAAGTCTAATCAAATCATTTTTTTTGTTTTAAGGAAGAAAATAATTTTTGAATTTGGCCCTCCGATCGCGCAGTGCATTTCATTTTGCTGCCACTTCGCCGCAAAGCACGTGGTCGCCCTTACAGCTGACACTTGTCACAGGCAGCGGCCAGATGCGAGATGTATGTCAGTGGCTCGTGAGTGGTCGAAAGTCTTGTCGCGCTGTCAGGGCGACGAGTAATGAATTTTCGTTACAATGAGCATTTGCTAGGCGGGCCCAATGGGAAATATGGACGCCCGAGAGCTGCATGTGGAGTCGTTGGCACAATGTCCTAGAGGGACGTCTGCACAACTAGCATACACATACTGAAAGAAACAATTCACACTGTACACACTTCTTTCTCAGGGTATACATGTTGTACAGACGGCCTCTAGCACAATGTGCCAACGACGCCATAGGCTGCTCTCGGGCGTCCATACTTCCCATTGGGGCCGCCAAGCAAGCTCACATTGTAACGCGAATTCATTACTCGTCACCCTGACATCAACGTGACAAGACTTTCGACTGCTCACGAGCCACTGACATACATCTCGCATCTGGCCGTTGCCTGTGACGAGTGTCAGCTGCAAGGGCTACCACGTGCTTTGCGGCGAAGTGGCAACAAAATGAAATGCACTGCGCGTTCGGAGGGCCAAATTCAAAATTATTTTCTTCCTTAAAAGAAAAAAATGATTTGATAAGACTTTTTTCATTACTTAACGATGAAGTCTTTTATCAAACGCCGCATGACGAGGATTTTTACTTTGACCGCATCAGTATGAAAAATATGGTGAAACATGCAACAAATCGTACATTTTCTCTAATTTCACAATTTTTTTTCGGAAAGATCTGAAGTCTATTTTACCCCTAAACATTTCTGTACTAAAATACACTTTCCTGGAAATCAGGCTATTATTAATATTGGTTAGGGTGAGTTCCAGATAGCTCAAGAAAAATTCACGAACTTTGAAGATTTTTGTAGTTTTAGAATCTACGTAGCTGGTAGTGAAACACAAAAATTCGGAAATAATGAATGGGACAACTAAACAGAACCTCTGCGATAGCGCAAGCGCAGTTTAGAAGCTCAACAGACAAAAGTAGATTTTATACACATTTTTCTATTAGGTACAGTTTAATAAATAGAAGCGAAATTCGAGGGGGTGCCAGGACCGTCAAAAATTTTTTCGAGCAAGAATGTTTTGCAACAATACTCCATGTGGCACAGGAAAAGGGCACAAATTTTATCAGCAAAAGCTGCGATGTGCGAGCGCCACGTCTGGGACACTTGGCATGGAATGACCCTTAAATATAAGAGCTACAGAAAGATCACGAAGGTCCTGATACTGTAGGAAGGCATTTGACACACGACGTACGTTTTAGCACTATGCTAATGCTAAAACGTACGTCGTGTGTCAAGTACCTTATATATATAAGGTATGATATATATAAATATATATATTTAGCGGTGGTATGGAGAGTTCTGTACAGAACTGAAATACAGAAACACCGTCCAGTAGGTGGTAATAAGAATGACAAAGGTGGTAATAAGAATGACGCGAAAAATTATAGACCGATATCTGTGATTCCAGTTTTTTCGAAAGGCTTAGAAAAAATATTGTTTTCTCGACTGACTAACTTCTTTGACAAAATACATTTGCTTTCTGACGCACAGTTCGGTTTTAGGAAAGGGCGTTCCACTGAAACAGCTTTATTAACGCTGAAAGAGTGTGTGCTACATAACATTGAAAATAAGCTTCTAATTCTCGGTCTCTTTGTTGATTATAGTAAGGCTTTCGATTCACTGAACCATAACATCCTTCTACTAAAACTATCAGATTACGGGGTTCGCGGTAAGCAGCTCGAATTATTCCGTTCATATCTCACAAGCAGGAGTCAGTGTGTGTGTATTGGCAATTATCGCTCATCACCCCTTTTTATAAAACACGGCGTGCCGCAAGGTAGTATTTTGGGTCCTCTTTTCTTTAACGTATATATTAACGATATAGTCAGTATTGATGCAAGCTCAAAATTTATTGTATATGCGGATGACAGCACTATCCTGCTCTCTGGCCCTGATGAAAAAGCTCTAGCGTCAAAGTGTAATCACGTCCTTGAAAAGCTAGTATTCTGGTCACATTCTAACTGCCTTAAAATTAATCCAACTAAAACCAAAGTACTCTTTTTCCGTGCCAAAAATAAATCAATTAAGTTAGAGCAAGTTATTTACTGCGACGGACACATGATTGAAGTTGTTAATGAATATAAAATTCTTGGCGTTACATTTAACTCGAATCTCTCATGGGACACTCACGTTGACAATTTGTGCAAAAAGCTTTCAGTGAGCACAGGAGCTATGTCGCGTTGTCGCACTATTCTTCCACTGCAAGTGAAAATGCAAATTTATCATGCACTCTTCGCATCGCATATTAATTATTGCAGTCTGGTATGGCTGACCACTACACAACGAAACATTGCGAGAATTTACATATTACAAAAGAAAGCTGTTCGCAACATCGCCAATATTGATTACTTGTCTTCCACAGAACATTATTTCGAGTCGTACAACATCATGAAAATAAATCAGATGTATGCATTTCGTATTATGCGTTCATTTTATGTGTCTTCGCCCGCTATCAAGCATTTTATCACCTCAATTGCATCGCTTCAGCAGTACAGCAATCCTCGCACACGCTCCACTGACTTATGGTTAATACCACTTTTCCGTACCTTTTATAAACTGCAGTCCTTAAAACACAACCTGCCATCAATTCTTAATCGATACAAAGATATAGGGAAACCCACGTTAACTTCACTACGTCAAATAATTTTAAAATCATCAATATGAGTACTTCATTATTAAGCAACAAGCGAAAACAATTTCTAATGAAATATATATATTATGTTCGGCATAAATTTAGTAGCTAACTCGCTCAGTTTTCATTTGTGCTTCATGTTGTGTTTCATGCCGTGAATATTTTTTCCTATATATTGTACATGTGCATCTATGTTTGTACAGATGTGCATGTGTGCATATATGTGCATGCATGCATGTTTCATGCAGTGAATATTTTTTCCCTATGTATCGTACATGTGTATCTAAATTTGTAGAGATGTGTATATGTGCATATGTATGCATGCGCATGTGTTTATATAGATGCAAACTGTGGATATTTTTTCCTTTTTCAATATGTTTTTTCCTTCTTTTGTATAAATAAGCTACATTTCAGTATCACCTTTAGTCCTATATTTATTACTGTAACGTTGCTGTTTTCTATTTAAAAACAATGCTGCTCAACGTTTTGTTCGCTATTCACACATTTCGCTGTTAACTATGCTGATGTCATATTACTTCAACGATGTCAGCTACTGACATGTTTTCTGTTCAAGATTTAGTATGTGCACCAAGGACGGGCGCCACGTGTGCCTCGATGTCAAGCCCTGCCTTGTGTTTTTTGGTTTCCGGGCCTCTGTCAAGCTGCAGACCGCAGCTTTTAGCCCTGGAACCCATTCCAAATGTATTTGGAAAAAATAAAGAATTTGAATTTGAATTTGAAATACAGCGAGACACATTACTGTCAGAATGAGTGAGATATGAAAAGCAATAGTTTCGCTAACATCGTTCATTACTGTCAAATGCGGCAATATACTAGAACCTGGCATAAACATTAGCATAGCCAGCAGTCAGTTTTATGAATAGGAATCAATGGCCAGCCATCAAGCACTTCTTTGCGACATCCATTACATATTTTATGTGGCATACAGCGCAAAACATGCAACATGTGTAGTTCTCATGTAGTACAGGATTCTCATGTAGTCATCTGAGATACAGGACCCCAATAGGTGACACAGCTTGCGTGCATGAGCTTGGCAGTGTCGTGTTCCCAGACCATGTCAGGGTCAGGTGGCATTCTGGCGAAAAGGACAGCAGGTTGCACTGATTCGAGACCACTCACGGCCAGACCTTAAGCGTGGCTATTCCGAATTCTTGGACACGTCTTGACTACCTCGAGACACGGAAGTTTCCAAGGAGGCTTCCTGGTCAAATGCAGCTGTAGAGCTTCAATGTGCAGTCTTGAAGCAACCTGAATAGTCAAGTGCACAAAAATAAACACATGATGACAGACAGATCGATCACCTTTTAATCTGACAAGGGCAGCGCTCACACACCAGATTCCATGAAGTGTCATGGCAATGAACAAAACCAGGGATACTCATTAACTTGCTGTACTTTGAGGGTCTGTTACTCCCTTAGCCAGCTGCAATTGTTTCCGCTGCATGACCTCCGTACAATTAGAAGGATGTTTTTTTAGAGAACGCATATTTCTTCATCAAATTGTATAATAGTCATGCTCAAGATGTTTTCGCGCACACACTCTATGTCAAGAAGGAAATAGTTTTGCTGCAACTAAAATGGCAATGAAGAGATTAATTAACAAAAACTCATTAATTAACTTTTAATTCCTGACCTGGAGGTAGTTGTTATATTAGAAAGTTGTATCGCGTGCCAATTTATGGCATACACATTTTTTTAATCGCGAAAGTTACACGTAATTCGTGATATTCATCCTTGAATTTCAAGGACGAAATCGAAACTGATAGCGCCTGACGTGCAGGAAACGTCGCTTCTCTGTTATGTAAGCTCGGAGCTACACGTGAAAAGAGGTGATGA